>NW_024539608.1:0-162811 GCF_016647785.1 Suillus fuscotomentosus
TATACCCCACCTCGGCCCACCTGTCTATGTAATAAATATTTTATAGCACCCTCGGCCCACCGGTCTATTTGATATCTCTTTCGTCGGCCCACCCGTATATGTAATACATTCCACGTCGGCCCACCTGTATATGTAATACACCCTACGTCAGCCCACCCGTCTATGTAATATTCCCCTACCTCGGCCCACCCATATATGTAATACACCCACGTCGGCCCGCCCGTCTATATAACAATATTTGCCTTACATCTCTCTTCAGCCCAGCTGTCTATAATATCCTACTCTACATATTACCCAGATGGGCCCACCCATCTCCATGAATGATCATATTCCCCCAGCCCATCCGTCAACATTAAGGATATATATATCATTGGCATACATGGGCCCACCCATCTCCATCAGAAATAATATGAGTCCCGGCCCATCCGTCATCATCGAGAATATACACAACATGGGCCCATGATCAGCTGGCCCGTCTCATACGGGATATTATGGAGGTCGGGTGGCCCGTATAATACAGAATTTGTCACTGAAGGGGCTCTGGAGTTGCATTGGCCATTGAACTTGTAAGTTTTAGCTCAGCATTCATTAAAGTGATTGATGTCATCTTATGAATACAGTCCTCTGCAATGGGTGCCCATGGCCGATCGGCAATATTGATCCCGCCGATGGTGTTGTCCATCGCAGCAGAAGTCAGGGATGCCACCAACAAGACCGACTTCTTGAGGCCAATTAACTGGCGATCAATACAACACGACGACCGCCGCATTAACGACCATCCATATAATGGGAAAGCCCGTGCGTACATCGCCAACTGCGCTGCGCAGGCAGCAATGCTACATGCTTCCACTGCTAATTCTTCGGCCATAGCTCGCACATTTACAACTGCAGGCATGGCCGACGTGGATGTCGAACCCACGACGAAGCCCGACAACATAATGCAACCATCCCAAACCTCCCATCTTCCCGCAACAGAGACTGAGATATCCACGCCCCATCAAGCTATGACCTTGCGAAACACTTGCCAAAAGTGCCCGATTAGCCCGACTTCACTTCCTGTTCAGCCTCTGAAGAAACAACGCAAGATGCCTAAGTCACATGCTATCTTGAGTGATACAGAAGACAAAGAAGACCAGTTGATGAAGGATCAAGAGGTTATCACAGTGGCCATGAGGAATGTTAAAGGGAAGGCAAGAGCGAAGGATGAAACAGAAGACACAGATACTAAAGGAAGACCTGTGCTTCCAACTATTATCATGACGGTGAGTAATTCTTTTTCTCTCATTAATGTTTCCTCATCGATCTTTGACCACTACCGAACCAAAATGCTATGAGTGGTTCCAAGAAAGCATCTGAGACATCGACCAGTTCTCAACTGCCGAAACGCGCTTGGGATTGTGCTGGGTGCTTGCAGGCAGAAGTTCCTTGTCTCCCTGGTATCGGCAAACACAGCAAAAAACCAATTAGCACATGCACACGCTGCCACAAGAGCAAGCTCAAATGCAGGCCACTCGTAGATAACACTGGCAGCAAGCCCGCCGACACCACTAGCCAGCCAGAGATAGCTGGGAAATGTGTTACTCGGTCAACGTCCGATGCGAAAACAACCAAATCGACTACGACGAGTGCACACACACATGCCTCAGCACTCATGGATGCACCTACACCTCTTGGTTCGTCATCTGCTGCTGGTCCAACAGGTAGGTACAATTTGTGTTCAGAACTAATGATATGTGCTAACTAATGCCTGCTAGATACTCTAGAGTTATCTCCCTGTGTGACGGACTGTCTCACGTCAAAGACAGCCGACAATGTGTTCACAATCGCCGAGGGCGACACCATGCCGATGCCTTACACGCCTGTCGATCAAACTGTGTCTCTGCCCGACCATGATCAGGTCATGGAGAACACAACTGCAGAGGCTCGCATGACATGCGAAGTTGCTGCAACCAGTGAAGTTGCTGGGACTACCATAGTTGACGGGATGGCCGAAGTGGATGCGACAGCAAATATGGATTGGACAGCCGAAATGAATGCCCACTGGATGGCAGAGCAGAGAATCGCTCGGTTAGAACAACAGGTAGCTTTGTTGGATCAAGCCACCCGTCTTCAAAAAATCAAATTGGACACCACACGTGCATCACTCAATGTTAGTCAACAACAGCTAACTGAAGTGACATGGCTCTGGCAACATTGGTTGTTGTCTACAAGGGCTTACGTCATGCACACATTCCTGACAATCCAATGTTTCCTGCACCCACATCATCTCGATCAGATATCATCTTACCACCGGCCGGCGGTTGGCAGCAGGTGACTGATGAGATCATCAATAGTGTAATTTTTGGCAGCCTATCTCATCAATTGCAAAACTGGCCAGAACCAGGACCATTGGCAATGCCAGGGGACTCAATATCAGCGATTATGGGAGTGGCAGGCGAGATGGTGTCACCAGAGAGGCAATGGGAGGCCGACCTCCTAGCACAGCAGGATGTCATTGCGGGAGGAACTGATGGATCGGAGTCACAAGTCACACAAACTATAGTACATTCTCCTGAGGTCCAATCCATCACCTCTCATTTGTTTGGAGCATCTGTGACACCTGGGATGGCTGCAGTGCAAGAACCATTGACAGGAGGTCTTTCTGAGCTTGTTCAAGGTTTGACAGTGGGTGAAAATTTCCCAGGCCGCTCAGATTCTGATCAACAAGCATCTACACACCAATAGAATAGGAAGACAATCATAGTGTTACATGTAGAATTACTGTAGATTAGTTCTCAAATGTGAATGTATAGTGACTCTAACATAACAACGTGACATATATTGCTGTAAGATCGTCATTTTGTGTATGTTATGATCAATTTTGCTGAAATAGATGGGTGCTGGAAAATGTATGGCCGAAGCCAACCAAGCAGTTGTATATGGTCGGCTGAGTTTCGAAGGACAATTGACAGTTGTGCCATGAGCTAAATTGAGATCACAAGGATTGTTGCGAACAACAGCGAGTGGCTACCAGCCAAAGAATACCACCAACAATTATCTGAGCACCAGTGATCCACACAGAAAACATTCACAGCAGGATTGAATAACAACGTGGTATATTGTGATATAACATATAATGAATTAAAACCAGTCAACAAACAGCATCCGAGCCACTGGTGTTACTGCAATGCTATTCATAGTCTGCATACCTCGCGGGCAACTTCCTTACCCTCACTGCTCGTTTCTTTGGTGGTTCAGGCAATTGATTGACTGCCCGCCATTTACCACCTGCATCCTTTTGCCTACCCTTCATCCCATCTTTACAATTTCCTCCTGGCCGATATTCCTCCGCATGGCCGTTTCTGGAAACAGCTGCATGTGGTTCTTCACAAGTGTTGTCAGTCAGTCGTTGGTCTTCACATTTGGCTGTTGTGAACATTGCTTCAGATATCTCTTCTGAACCCATTCCAGTCCTCTGCAAGATAAGTGGCTTGTCATCTGTTGGGCCAACTTGTCCTTCACCCGTCCTCACAGTTGATCCACCAGTATTATCAACAAAGTGATCGAGCAGGACGCGTTTACCTGGGACAGACTGAAGACGGCAGGCATTGCCCAGTTGCGCTCAATTTGGTTGATCTCTGACCATCTTTCCGGCTGGCCAAGGTCTTGGCCTGGGCTTATTTGTGGCCAAATCCTGTGGAGCCAGATTTACCAATCCAACCGTTGGGGATTGGTCATGCATAGTAACCTTGGCTGGAATGATGCTTGATACCTTCGACTGCTCTGGATGTTCTCGCCTTGGTGGTAGCCGACCTGTCAACATTGGAGGTGGTGTCAAGAATTCATTGTTCCGTGGTTCTTTCCTAGTGACGGCCATAGCTAAATTGGTCTTTGAAGCATCCTGTAGGTTGTTCCTCTGAATGTGTTGCTTGGATTTCCCGGCCGGCCCAGGCCGAGGACGTGGTCAGGGCAATGCAAATGCTGCATTTTTAGTTGATACACCGACCATGCCCTCAACAGCATTGGATGGGTTTCGGCCATTTAATGTGTTCTCTTCATCAAGCTCGTTTGACACATAAGCAAATTTGGTCGCCTTGACTAATTTCAGGTGACTGATCTTCTTCAACTGGCCTATTGTCATATTGATTGTCAGAAGCAAAGGCATAGGAACATCTCCTTTGTTGCTGTCATAGTCTCGGTTGCTGCACCTTTCCTGAATCGGGTATTCTTCAACGGCCTTGGTGGTGTCAAATAATCAGACTCTGTCTCCTCTCCATCCAAATTTGAGGCAACCTTTGCCGGACCATTATTCTCCACTCCATCATCATCATTTGGTCCTCTGTGGTGCTAGGCAAAAAGGCGATAGGTATTCGGTTCTTGGCTCTCAGGTTTGCCAGACGTTTTGACTTCTGTCGTGGAGCAGCACCAGGCTCACAACCATCATCCTCACTAGAATCATTATCGGAATTCTTGCTTCCAGTTGTCCTTGCTCCGACTGGAGGTTTCCTAGACTTCCGGGATGGCCGACGATCTCCAGCTCCACAGTTTGATGGCTGTATCTTTTTTTTAACAGGGGGAAGTGTATTTCTGTCTGAGTCTACCCAAGCCTTGAATGCAAATGTGGTTTCGGCCGACTGTGCCTGGCGCTTTAACCAGAATTGAAGGAGAATCTGGGCGTCGGCCTTCTTCAACTTTGATGGATCCTTAATCCTGGTTCCCTCAGGTAGGTATGTGGTCTCAATAAAGTCTTCTTGCCGCAATAGGATAGTTGCCCATGGAACTGCCACCGTCGGCTTCTGGCAACAATCTCCTGTTGAAACTGTCAGTCCTGCGCACAGACATCCTAAATGTAGCTCACGATAATGGACTGTGATAAAGTCATGAATAAGGTCTTTTGTTGATTGAAGGTCCAAGTCTTCATAGGCAGGAATAGTTGGCATGCCCGCGTCATTCAGTTCAAAGTCGAACAGCTGTCTTGCCTGCCATTTCTTTTTGCCGATCACTTGATTGCCGTTCCTCTCCTGCATATCTGGTAAGTTACAGTCAGCAGGGCTCACGACAAAAATCTGATTACCAACTAAACTGTTCCTCCACATATGGATTCCATTCCTCCAGGATGACCTCCCAATCTTTGAAATCCATGAATCGTTCACTGCCACCAAGCTCATCATTGAAATCATGCCTGTGTACAATCAGAATCATTTTGTATGTGGCCGAACGTGAAACATAGATCTTACCCTCTGATCATGAGCTTACCATCCGGTGCCTTCCATGCAGATATCACAAATAGTCTCATTCCAGCTTGCCTGTACATCTCCTTTGCGAAATGTTTGATGAGTGATTCACCTTTCGTCTTTGTGATATTGGCTTGTATATCAGCCGGTGGGCCTTCTTGACTCCATGCCAATGCAGTAGCCTCGGCCTCCTGCAACTCATCTGATGTAAGTCCTTGCATTATTTCCGTCACAATACGTTGATAGTGTTTCATCATTCCCTTTTCCCCAGGCTTCACTCCTGTTTGCTCCTCGATGATGCTCTTTACTTCGGCTTTTCGTTCTTGTTTGATGATTTCCTGAACTGTCCATTTTTGGCCATACTTGATGAGATGCCTCTTAATGCGCTGCTTGCGTTGTCCGTGGTTATAGAACCATTGCTTGTATATCTGGCATACAGGTTCACTGAGAATATTATGAGCAACAATGGCCGAGTGACATACATATTTGCGACGTTTTAACGCATCCTTATCCATCTTTGGGGCAAGAAGACGTGCCTCCTTAACTGCAGTATTCAACACTGCGTGGCGCTCTCCACCTTTACAAGAGTTCCATTGTTCTAGGTGCGATTGCAGGGCCAACTGCTCATTCTCATTCAATGACATTTGCTTGTCGTCGCCCATCTGAGTCTTCTGCTGAGCCATGTTGCAATGCAAATTGTATGCGATCTAGAGATGGTGACAGGTAATCAAGGTTTGATTTGATGCAGGTTTAACAAGTGATTATCCAACATACAGTGGCTCAAAAAAGTGTCCCAATGTTTGTAGCTTTTCATGTAATTGCTATACCATGTGTCAAGACGTGGGAATATAACTAAGCTATATGGAGGTGTTGGAAAGGTCTGCTTCTCAGCTTTATTTCGGTTTCCTATTCGTGGGAAAATAATGACATTATGTGAAGATATGATCATTTTAATTTGATGACTCATTGGGACACTTTTTTGACTTTGAGTTTCACTAATGTAATCCTTAAAATTCTAGTACTTTGTGTAACCTCCTTCTGCCCCAATCACTTCTGCCACTCTTCTAGACATATTCTCTATCAATTTTGGGTATTCCTCTTTGGTATTTCCATCATACTCTGCTGTAACACTGTCTCATAGTTGGAATAGCCCCTATGGTGAATCTTGATATGCTACAAGCAATTTCTTGAGTGATTCTCAGGGGTATTCAATAGGGTTGATGTCTTGGGTCTATGCTGAACATGATAGAATAGTAATATCATGGACTTTAAGTTATTTGGTAGCCAATCTAGAAGGTTGCTCTATAAGACTTAAGATCTCTTAATCACTATATTCTAATTGGAAAGGCCACTGATGCTAATAAAGTGACCAAATTGATTATTTCCATTATTTCTATGATTATCTCTACTCAAATAGTCAGACAGACTCTCAAGACAGCCCATCTTAAAGCTATAATCAAGAAAAACAGATTCTTCTGTCTCCAACCTATAAAAAGAAAAGACAAGATGCTACTTTCAAGTACAAATATTGGACTGCTAATAGCTGAAAGAGGTTTATCTAGTTAGATAAGCTTACAATCAATAGGATGAGATCATATGGCAAGGAATTTGTATTAAAATAGATAGGACAACCATTAAGATAAAGAAATTTTGAATAAACACTTAAGTTTCAAGACAAAAACTTGATGGTATAGGACTATATGAGATAAAATGGAGTGGGAATTTTCTATGAAGCAAAGGGGAGGATGAATACAGAATAGTAAATACTCATTTGAAAGGAGTGTCTGCTAAGAAGCATGCAGGAGTTATGAGTTAATAAAGAAGATACTGTTTTGTGATAAGACAATGATCCTAAGTATACCTCTAAATCAGCCACCAATAGCTTGCAGACCATGATATTACTATTCTATCATGTTCAGCATAGACCCAAGACATCAACCCTATTGAATACCCCTGAGAATCACTCAAGAAATTGCTTGTAGCATATCAAGATTCACCATAGGGGCTATTCCAACTATGAGACAGTGTTACAGCAGAGTATGATGGAAATACCAAAGAGGAATACCCAAAATTGATAGAGAATATGTCTAGAAGAGTGGCAGAAGTGATTGGGGCAGAAGGAGGTTACACAAAGTACTAGAATTTTAAGGATTACATTAGTGAAACTCAAAGTCAAAAAAGTGTCCCAATGAGTCATCAAATTAAAATGATCATATCTTCACATAATGTCATTATTTTCCCACGAATAGGAAACCGAAATAAAGCTGAGAAGCAGACCTTTCCAACACCTCCATATAGCTTAGTCATATTCCCACGTCTTGACACATGGTATAGCAATTACATGAAAAGCTACAAACATTGGGACACTTTTTTGAGCCACTGTATATCAGTCCTTTGTCATGACCTGAGTATGTCACATTTCTGATATACACTACTGAAATGTCTGCTTGTTGACAAGTTCATAAAAATATCATTATTCACCAAATTCTGCAACACATGCATAAATTGCACGACCTTCATTGACATCCAGCCGCTAGCACTCAATAGACTTCGGCCGCTCTACCTCTCTTATCATCATCTCCCTCAGACTCATCATTTAAATTTAGACCTTTCATAATTTCACCAATTGTTCCGTCTTCATCTTTCAATATGCTCTTTGAGATCTGCTTGAAGCTGCTGCTCTTTGTGACCATGCCCGTTGTCACAGGTCTTCGCAGAACCATCTTTGTTGCCCATTTTCGGCCAGCCTTGTTGTAACAAAACCACTTGTGATATAGCTGCCATTGATATCTTGTAAGATGACTACAATTTGCAAGAGCCGAGAAACACACCCATTTACGATATTTCAATGCCCCTTGGTTCATCCGAGGTGCGAGGGGATGAGCATGCTTCGCTGCATCAATCAGCACTTTTTTGCGCACTACTCCTTTAGCAATGTTCCAGTCATCCAGGTGAGTTTCAAGGGCAAGCACTTCGAACTCGTTCAAAGGTATGTGATGTATGGTGTTAGTTGGTGTCCGGATGCAAACCATTGGTAAGAACACTATAAATGATGTGACAGGTCAAGGTGGTCGTTGTGGTTGTGCAAGTCATTTGTAATAATAGCAAGTCAAATATTGTTGCGAAATTAAATTTGACCTGTTGGTGTATCATTATGTACTGCAATAGCACCTAAATAATATTATTAACATAACAAACATTGAAATTTTCTTGAGTAGGCTGTCATCTTCATATCTTTTATCCTAGAAATGGGTAAATCGACTGTGAGGGAATGGACACCGCAGAAGAGTATTAGGGTTGTAGTATGGAAGGGTAAACCTACTAACAGAGGAGACAAAGGCCGGTGGGTTGACATGGCATGCAACCAACGTGCTCGACAAAATCAGCAATCTCCAAGTAAATCAACATCACATCAATCACAAAGGATGTTATACAATGACGGAGATGCACAACATGATATAGGCGATATGGCTGTGTCTCCTCCAGCATTGCCAAAGTCCCTGGTAAGAACACAACAAAATCTATTTCTGCATGACATCCTCATGTGCGAGTGAAGAGCCAGAATGACTATCTTCGGCAATGGCAACTCAGAACTGAGGAGTATCTCATGCTACTGCTGGAACGAGAAGCACCGCCTGTAGGCCGGGCATGTGTAACCTGTACACAGCCTGGAGTCTTCAGATGTCATTGCTGCTTAGGGAAACCTTTGTATTGCTCCAACTGCTGCCGTACCGAGCACAGAAGATTGCCATTTCATAAAATTTCTCAATGGAATGGGACATACTTTGAGGAGTCCTCCCTAACGAAGGCCGGCCTAGAATTTTATCTCGGCCATGGTGGCGAACCATGCCCGAGTGATCTGGACATTCTCAATGGTGACGTCTTTGACTGGATTGAGACCGATGATTATATTGACCCAGACGACATTCCTCCAGAGACTGTGACAACATGGGTCAGTGACAAGAAGGCCACGACAATAGTAGACAAGACTGGGGTTCACTCGCTCATTTTGAGATATTGTCAATGCCACAATTCTCTTAGCCCAGACAGGCAGCTCTTTCAGATGGGAATGTTCCCAGCCACATTCACCCACCTGAAGACAGCCTTTACATTTTCCGGGCTTGACAACTACCTCCTTGATAATCTGGAATGTGGGACGTCGGCCATGAACCATTTTAGCAAGTTAAGACGAATGACCTCCAGCGTTTTTCCCCATATTGTCCCTGTGAGTCAGAATGCTTCATCAGTCTACACTTTATACCATTTCGCACATTATAGGAATACTCACAGATATATTTAGGACCACTATCGGGAGTTGATGAGAGTTTCTAGACAATGGCGCCAACTAAAATGCCTGAAGCGGAATGGCTTTGGGCATGAAGCACGTAAACCAAAACCAGGAGAACTGGCCCTATTCTGCCCAGCATGCCCACAGCCTGGTATTAATATGACTCTCCCAGACGCAGATACGGCCAACCGAGATCCTAACACTAATTGGTTGTATACTTGGTCGCTGGTCATGGATGGGAATTTTAAGGCCGAGCATTTGCACATGGCAAATCCCAACGATGAAGTTTGGTTGATGGATGGTCATGGCTTTATGGTTGGCAAAGACCGATACAAGCTGCATCTTGACCAGGCTAAGGACCACCTGGAATGATCAGACTGTAACAATCACAAAGCAGTCAATCTTGCTAATGTGTCGAGGCATAGACTTGAAGCCACTGGAATTGGTGGATGTGCCTGCGCTAGGCACGGTTGCTTCATTCCTCACTCTATGGTGGATTTCCAAAAGGGCGAAAGGTGGGTGATATAAATGCATTGCTGGTTATCACATGTCACATTGCATCTATCCCAGGTACATGAATATGGATTATGCTCTATGCCACGTATTGAGTCACAACACTTCCGGAATCACACATGCTCTGACCTTCTATGATATTAACTGTCAATACAATAAAAACCTCAGCAGCCGAGTGGCCAAAAGCCCCTATCTACACTTGCCATGGAATCTTGACATAGCACCAGGGATCGGCCTATGGCATGTTCATGGGCATCAAGACTGCTGTTTTGTATGTTATGCCTCAAATTTTATCCCGGGCGCTGCTAGGATAGATGGAGAGATCATGGAAACACTTTGGTCAGCCTTGAACATTGTTTCACCATTGGCCCGCGGAATGTCAACTCTGCACAGAAAAGAGTGTTTGGACTATCAAATGAACGATTCTAATTTCATTAAAATGATCCGGATGAGTACGTGTTTTTTTATGTTGCTCATATGATGATTAATGGGTAGCTTCATACTGATAGGCAAATTTTTGTGCCGGAAATACAGGCAAGCGATGACCGGTCGCATAGAGTCTAATGAGGCCTTTGAAAAGCTGAATGCCACCGCTGATCCAGCCTTAGTTTTGCAATGGGCAGAGCAGGAGGCTCATGCACAAGTGAGCCGCCTGCATGATCCAAAATCCATGGATATATATGAGGTACAATTAGAGAAAGGCAAGTCATCATTATCTTCTAAAAGTTTGTCTAATGAGGTCAGCCACAGCTCCGACCAGGAAGCAGCAAGAGCTGGACTTATTAAGTTCACAGAATCGGCAACAAGTGCCTACATCTCATAGAGGAGTTGCCACATGGCTTGCAAATGGAATGACCCTCGAGGAGATTCAGATCGGATTGGTCATTGATTTATGAAAGCTTGGCCGACAGCCGACGGATACTCAAAAATTAGAACTTGCTCGTCGCCAGGACAAATTGCAGGGCGATATCAAGAGATGGGTGGAGGCTGGTGCAGCATTCATTGGCCGAGGATATGATGATGGGGACATGGTCTCCATGGACATTGGATTTATCGTTGACCATGCACCCTCTGATGATTCTGATAGTGAACCGAATGATGGTCCAATTGGCCAGGCTGTGTCTATTGGGTATCACCCAGAGACTACTGTCATTCCATTGCCGTCTAATATTGGGATTCAATGATGCGCAGAGCTGGGCATCGATGATTTGATCGACCAAGAGATTACACTCAGAGAAGGCCAGGCCAACGATGCATTGCAACATATAAGGATATGCTTAGCTGACAAGGCAATCCTACTACGGACAACAGTACGACCTGCCTAATCACAAGCTCGGTCAACTCGGGCATGGGCCCAAGTCCGATCCGTCGATGGGGCAGTTAGGCTTAATGCTAGCATTTATGCAAAATGCAGGACACAACTACAGGAGCTTGGAGCAGATGAACTTCTTATAAAATACTGGCCACTACTAAAAGAACATTTCAAAGTTACGACTGCCATTGCAGACCCAAATGCCAGAGGGCAAAGGAATGATACTTTGCCTTGGTTTTGGTCACTTGATGTTGAAGGCGATTCTACAAGCAGCGATTGGATGAATGAATGTAAGCTGTTTCTCATCTAAAAATATGATGGTTGAGCCAATAAACGTGTTGTGTAGTTTACAGGGTTCACTGGCTTCGAGCAAAAGCCTTGCGAGATCGCTGGACAGAAGAGTTTATTCTCGTGGAGCATGAGATGGCATGGACTCTGTGTTTTTTCAATCACAAAAGTGCAATGTGGTTGGCTCGCGGCTGATACTCCCAGGAGACTCAGCGAGAGGGACACTTTTGCTACACCGGCCGGCAGGCATACATGTACCAGCGATTACATGATCATGCTGAAGCATCCTTCCAGAAGATGAAAGCATTGACGGCCGAGGCAGGTGAATGAGGGCCAGGTTTGAAGAACTTGATGTTCCAAAATACACAGTAATAGTCCATATTACAATATCACAACTCCTGTGCGTTACTCACCTTTCATGAAACCGCTGTCAATGCCTCATAGATATATTATGTTGTAACCAAGAATGGTCTACAGCCCTGCAGGTCCAAATAATGAGCCAAGAGTCATAAATGATCATTTATCTAGATATATAGCGCTGTTCAACTCAAAGCAAGACTATTTTGGTACCTTTGAACGAGTGTAATCATATACTGCCTCTCGCTTGGTTCGGAAAGATTTCCAATTCCCTCCTTTAACGCCTGACGCAAACAATTGTGCAGCAAGTCTGATGGAATTGGGACCAGGACGAGTCAGAATCATTGTCACAAGAATCATGCAAATCATACCTAGATGTAAAGACTCCAGTGTGCCAACCACGACGAATGCAATAGAACTTCTCAGCACCATCTGACTCAGTGCTGGTCACTGAAGCCGTTCGTCGAACCAATGGCCAAGTGACATGCTGGCTATGGGTAGCAGGAGCTGACGGACCGCAGGAGGCGACCTGTGCCTTTGCTTGTTGAGAATTATGCAAACTATGTTGTCCTCGTTCACTGGAAGCGTCCTGCTGGGCTCCAGCTGAAATCACATTGGAGTGCACACGTGATCAATTATGTTCTGCATGCTGTTTGTCGTCAATTTACGCATTGGATTGGTATATTATCATGAACAATACCTTAGGCCAAAAACGACGGCCGATGTCATGATATCTCCGGCGTTCAGATTCCGAGGATGTCATATCCACTTCCACCTGAATCTGAGGTGCAGATTGAGCCTGCTGAGAGGGATTATTTGTCGAAGTGTGCGATCGAGTTTGAGTCATTGTGACTTGTGAACTCTGTAATGGTTCAATTGCCTGTGGAACACATGCTAGATCACATGAAATATGTTGTCACTACAGCTTGTAATGATTGCAATAACGCACACACCAATGTGGTCCAAACCTATGCAGGCATTCTCGCTCCTCAGGACCATGTTTGTTAAAAAAAATGACAATATTGATGTGGAACTGGAATGTGGCGTGAATACAAGTGTATCTCAGCTGAATCATCTTGTATTGTAACTCAAACATTATTACGTACATATTAGCGCAATATTCCAATGCACCATCGGTTTTCTGAGAGCTCACCCGCATATGTGATATGAAGAGCTGATATTGCGGTTGAATTGACCAAGCGTGTTCCGTGCAAGATTTCAGTATTGGTGTAAGGCATTGGCTGAATCGCTCACAATCATCCAGTTGCCGGCCGATGTATAAAATGGCATCATGGCATTTTTAATTATCTGGAAAGTAGAAGATTTAGGTAAAATTCATGAGATTGTTGATCATATCTAGGTGTGCAATATATTTAAAGCGCTACAACTACTCATTCCCTAGACGCCTTTTGATGCATTGCATCTGTTGCCTGAGTTCTTCGCACCTGAGATGTGCATTCTTTCTAACATCCCTCATGCTTTCCAGACACTGCTCCACATTTCTGACATCCACCTTCAAGGATCGCCTCTTCTCCTCATCAATCTTCCTCTTCTTTCTCGCGCTGACATCCCACTTGTTCGGCCGTTTGCATAGCAGTATGACGTCGCTCGAAGAATCCAATAAATCTCCATGTGAATGCGGAGGATCTTCATCTTGGACAACTGTGATATATCGCTTTGAGTATATTAAGAATGGCTAGGATTAAGTAAAGAAACATACAATTGCTGCACTGCTCCTGGCAGGCAACACAAGCTTTGTCCGGCTGACCCACGCAATCTTGCTTCATGGCAATGCAATGAGAACACCCTGGGTGCTGGTGTGCAACAGCACTCATTTGTATATTCAGCAATGTTTGTTTTCCTGAACCGTTGCACAATATTAGCAAAGTTGTAGCATACTCAAATAACATGGGTACCTGTTAGGAGAGAAAAACGCTGCTCGCATTGTTGACATGCATGTCCGGCCAGATATTCCTGGCATCGCATGCCATCGGCCAAGCAGGAGTCACAACCAGGGTCTCTCACTGTGTAGAATGGGAATGGCTGCATCTTCAAATGTTCAGTGATTTGACTGAGGGATCGTCGTGGTAGAGCAAAATGAATGATTGTCTTGATTCATCAGTGTGGGTAAATAATTTATGGTGAAATTCAAATGTGGATGTGGACCTGGCGTTGATTCAAGATCAAGTAGACTGTCTGGTTGTCGGCCGAGATAATTTCTGCTGGCACTTCATCCAGGAGTCCCAATGTCATGCTAAATATAAATTTGCTGGCAATTCCTGCTGAAGCGGACTGCCAGTCACCTGGCTGAGAGATATTCAGCCGACACATGCATCTGGAGCTGATGACATATCATCGACCCTTTTTTATTTTAATGTTTTAAGACATTTTCATCAGTGAAGGTGTAACCATACACCCATAGTGTTGATTGCATGCATATATATATATATATATATATATATATATATATATATATATATAATTGATCTTGCCGTGCGACCGAAATGATATTTGCCCTAGGTGCACAAGGGAGTCTATGAGGTCTCAGGTCACATTAAGCATTTTATCTAGTTATGAGCATGACTTAATGTATCTACTAGTCGACAAGGCATCCTTTCAGATGGTTTAACTCATGCTCCAATTCCATGCAGGCTTTGTCAGCCCTGCGGTGCATGTCCTCCATTTCGGCCAGATGCCGCTCGAGGTCCTTCAACTCGGCTTCAAGGCTCGCCCGTGCCTTCTGGTCGAGCAGCTTGTCGACCCAGCCAGATGGCTGTTTATCCAAAACGATAATGTCATCAGAGGAGTCAGAGGACTGAGACTCTGAGTCAGAGGATTGAGACTCAGGATCAGACACGTCAGGAGATTCTGGATCTTCAACCTCTTTTACAACTGAGTCATTTGTCAGTGTAGAATATAAATATAAGGAAATGAAGACTTACCATTGCTGCAACGATTCGTGCAGGCTATGCACCCTTCCCCCAACATGGAACAACAAATTAACTTCCTGCTTCTGCAGTATTCGCAGCCTGGACGTCTCCGGGCAATCACCCTCATGACATTCATAATTTGTGGCTTAGGGCCTACAATTTGCGATAAGTTTTAGCGGATGGGATCTCAAATGCAGCGATTACTTACATGGCAACAACGAACACCATTTGGAGCATCTTTCACATGGTGATGCAGAATTATATGCATGGCATGGTTCGTTCTCGGCCACACATGATTCACAACCGGGTTCTATCAACTTCGTTGGTAAGAATAGAGTCATGGATGAGTGTTAAGAATAGATGTGTTGAAATATTGTGTGATAGAGATGGAAGATGAAAAGAGATGCCTTGGACGTTTTAATTGTTCAAGACAATAGTAAATTTCTACTCAGTGGTTGTTCTCTAATAGGTAGATTGTGGTCGACCAGTGACAGATGTTCAGGAGCCACAATGTCGCCAGATTTTGCATTATGTAAGATAGTATTGATATTCACCATTGTATGGTCAAGTGATTCAGTTGCTGGGTAGAAAATCAATCAGACGTGTTTGAGAGGCGACATATAATGGAGTGCCAGCATGTCTCTCAATTCTGGCTCCACATTGCCGCTACTATAATACAAAGTATTAACATTGAGAATGATTCAGTGTTTTGGGAGCTTGACGCAAACTTGAATGATGGGTGATATATATCGGCAGTGCAACCCAATGAAGCAGTCGGCCACATATATCCTGTGAATTCTGTGAATATACCACATTACGCTGGTGCAACATCCAAATCGTTGCTCAGGCTGCATTGTCAACTGAAAAATAGGACATGATATATCCCCTCGGCCATCGTTAGATACAAATTTCATAACACAAGGTATCCGCACATGTTGATGAAATAAGTGACATGTTCCTTCTTCTGTTGCGATCCTGACATTGATGGATGGTGCCGTTGGCCGGACTGCATCTGAAACAACATACATACCTTGGCCTTATTATCTTCAAATTCAAGCAAGATTCCTTCGGCCGAGATGCATCCAAACTGGGATAACACTTCTGCAACTTGTGGCTTTGAGTATTGATGTTTTGTTTCCTGTCAGTTATGGAATTGAGTCTGCCAGCCGATGTTACACATGTTCGTAGGTATGTAAGTTAATGCCCGGTCGATGTAAACAAAACCCTCCCATGTAAGGATGTCAACCCTCCTTGTCCCGATCCTGCTCTTCCTCTAGCCTCTGCACGTTGTAAATTAAATCATCCAATGAGTCAAGTGTTCCACGATGATAATCGAGAACTCGGTATAACCTTACAAGGTCTTTACATGCTCATTTCACCTTGTCCCTTCAATCAGCATACAACGTCATTGCAATTTGTCTCGCATTTATTATCTCTTCAGCTGTTGGTTTGTGGGAATTGCCAATTCCTGAAGACGCCAAATCTGTGGCAAATCGATTAACTAACGGCCAAAGCATGAGTCGAGATATGGAACAGGGTGAATGGCCTTACTTTGATGGTCACCGATGACCTCCAAGTGTTCTATGACATGCGTGATGCCCTCCGTAGCATCAGCAAACAAAGGATCATGGTTTGGGACTCCGTCTGCTGTTCTTGGCGATTGCAAGTATGTGTGTTGGGCCGCACGGCCAGCCAAGTTCTCAACATGACTGGCAAGTACCGCTGGTGTTGTTGGATCAGGCCTATTGTCATAACCTAAGCAAAAATCGGCCGGTAATGTGATGCTGGGCGACAAATCCACAACTGTAGGCCAGATCAAACGATCTGAAGGTGCGGTGGCAAGTACATTATCCTTGTACCCACAGAACGGATCAGATGGCAGCACGGCATCAGATGATGGCTCGCTATCGGCTGGCCACACTGAACAACCCGAAGATGTGGTGGGGAGGTCCTGGTCCTCGTACCCAAGAAAGAGATAGGATGGCAGCATGGGATCAGGAGATGACTCGCTATCATCTGGCCGCACTGAGCGACCCGGAGGTGTTGTGGGAAGGGCCTCATCCTCGTACCCAAAGAACAGATTAGATGGCAGCATGGCATCAGAAAATGGCTCGCTATCGGCCAGCCGTACTGAACGATCTGAGGGTGTGGTGGGGAGGGCCTCATGCTCGTACCCAAAGAACAGATTAGATGGCAGCACAGCATCAGGAGATGACTCGCTATCATCTGGCTGCGCTGAATGACTTGAAGGTGTGGGGGGGAGGGCCTCGTCCTCGTATCCAAAGTGAAGATTAGCCGGAAGCGCAGTTTCAGGTAATTGTTGAACAGCTTCATTAGCTGAATGTTGTGAAGGCGTGGTGCGGATGGCCTCGTCTTCGTATCCAAAGCAAAGATCAGCCGGAAAAACAACATCAAGGGATGGTTCCATAACCGTTGGACAGAGAGGACGATCCGATGGCATGGTTGGGAGGATCTCGTCCTCATACTGAAAGTTCAGGTCAGCCAGCGATGTAACATCAGGTGATGACCCCATCGCTATTGGATGCATTGGATGATCTGATGGTGTGCTAGGCAGGACCTTGGCATCGTAATGAAAACAATGATTAGGCGGTAATGTAATGTTTGGCGATGGCTCAACACTTGCTGGGTGGGCTGAAAGGTTT
Source organism: Suillus fuscotomentosus (assembly GCF_016647785.1). Taxonomy (NCBI): domain Eukaryota; kingdom Fungi; phylum Basidiomycota; class Agaricomycetes; order Boletales; family Suillaceae; genus Suillus; species Suillus fuscotomentosus. The sequence continues at coordinate 17,565 of NW_024539608.1, forward strand.
GGAGGTGTGGTCATGAGGTCATCATCCTCATACCCAAGGCAAAGATTAACCGGCAAGGAATCGTCAGCTACTACATCTGTAAGCATGGAGTCAACAGCAGAATGCAATTATATAGCAACAGGGATGCTACTGTAAGAATGGCGTGCCTGTGAATAAGGTGATATGCAGTGTGTCGCCGTTGGCCCGAAGTTCGAAAGCTCAAACGTGCCATTGTCGGATGAATCTTGCGATTGCACTTCGTCGTCATCACAGCTGGGGTTAATTTCGGCTAAATTGAATATGTGAGATCGGGTGTATTGCAATGGGGAAGGACATACCAGAATTTGGCCGTGGGTCCGTCGGACCAAGTAATTTTTTAAATGTTGATTCTGGTAACATGTGGCCATATCCCAAAAACACCTTGTCTAAATAATTGTTAAGCAGCGCTTGGAAATGGGATAAGAATAGCTACCTGCTTCACTTATTTCTGCCAGATAATTATTGGCAGGTAGATCATTCTGGTCAGAAGGTGCTGACAGCCGCGTCAGGATAAACATATGTGCCAAAATGAAACTTACAAGGTCCTAGTGACGATCTGGGAGAGAAATCATGTTGGAGGTATCCGGCCGCATTATAATGGACAAAGGGCACTGACAGTTCAAGGCACGCAATTAGTTCATGCAGGATACGGTGACAACTAACTTACATCGCATTGGCTTGGATGGATCAGCAACTTTTTATGCTGGGATTTTGACAGTCATGATGAGAGTTGCAGGGAGTGGCTCTGACATAGATATGTCAGAGTCATCATCATAGCCGCAATTGAAAGAGGCTATGATATACACTGTTATTTGCTGTGCAAGTGAAGAGTACATTACACACCTGGTTCGACCGATGGTGAGAGTGATGCATCATGTCCTGCATAGAATGAAGCTGGATTTTCTGTGAGTTTGCTGCATAATAAAAGGTAGGACGTACTGGGTTGTTCAGTGATCTCAACTGGAATTTCGTCATTTCCAGTGAAATTTTCGATCATTGCATCTGTGGGTGCTACCAAATGAAGTCAGCCGGAACAAATGTTATATAAAATTAGACTAACAATGTACAGTCGATCTCGAGATGGTAACGTCTTTTTCGCATGCGACTGTACCTTGAAATTCATCAGTGTTGCCACTGGATTGATTGTCGTAACCTGTGGCAAAATCCGACATTTCTACTGATGATGCGACCGAGTCAGCCGAAAATTATGTCTGTGACGAATGAACTCATGGTTGTAGGGTATGACAATGTCTGGATCTTCACTGGAAAGATCGTCATATCCTGTGCAAAAATTGAGCATTTCGACTGAACATTCAACCAATAGTCAGCCCAAAATAACATTAAATGGGCATGCATGAAATTACCATCTGAACTATGCCTGGATGAAATATGGAATTGTACGCGACGCTTCATGGTATGCTCCATGATAAAAATGCTGATAACGACCTTAGTCAAAATCAATGAAATCTTGATGTGCACAGGCCTACAATGATGTCACACTCAACATGGCATAACATCACGTGCATGAGAATCCAATTATTCCATGATTAAGGTTACAGAAGACTTGTTAAATTCTCACAGAAATATCTCCCAATGTGGCAGACACTGTCAGGCCAGAGACGGCCGAAGATGCATTGAAGGTCGCAGATGGTCACGTGATGCCTGGGCCTGACGTAGCTGCTTCCAACACTGTTGCTCTGCCCGACCAAGATCAGGTGATGGAGGACATAACTGCCGAAGTGGATGCAACAGCCCACATGGATTCGACGGCCGAAATCGATCACACTGTGACATCTAACCTGCAGAAACCACCAACCCCAACTGCAGAGCCCAATCGTGATGTAGAAGAGAGACTCACTCAGTTGGAGCAAACAGTCGCCTTATTGAATTGCACCACCTTCGTTCAAAACATTCAGTTGGAGTCCACTCGCGCATCACTGCATGTCAGTCAACTCCAGCTGACTGAAGTGACACGTCATTTGGCCACATTGGTCGTCGTTTACGAGGGCTTGCATCACGCATATGTTCCTGACGACCCCATGTTCCCTGCGCCTGCATTGTCACAATCCAATATCACCTTGCCACCAGGTATCGGCTGGCAGCAGGTCGCTGACGAGATTATTAATAGTGGAATTTTCACCAGCCTATCGCACCACTCGCAAAACCAGCCAGCAGCAGGAACATCGGCCACACTAGGCAACTCAGCATTGGGGATCATGGGAGTGGCAGGAGGGATGTCATCAGCAGAGAGGCAGAGGCAGGCCGACATTCTGGCAGAGCAGGGTTCATTTGCTGTGCTGGGAGAAACCGATGAATTGGTGTCAAGGCACATCCCAACAACCTCACATTCGCCTCCGGCCAAATCATCGCCTCTTGAGGCTGTAGCGACTCAAATACCCATGACACATTTGCCTTCGGCCTCAGCACCACCTGGGATGGCCACAGTGCAAGACCCATTGACAGGAGCGCATTCTGCATCCTTCCCAGGTGCCCCAGTGGCAACCAATTTCCCAGGCTGGCCTAGTTCTACTTGTCACTCTTGCATGCACCAATAGAATGGACGAGCTATGATTCATGTTCCACGTAGAATTAATCTCAAATCTTGCATGTACAAATACTCCAACCTAGCAATGTACCATATATTGATTGTAAGATGTTAAGTTTGCGCATACAATGAACAATGTGCCGAGATAGATGTGAGTGCTTCAAAATGTGAATGCAGGTGACAGGCAACAACTCAGAAGCAAGAGTCACTTTTATATTTAGTCTGGAATGTATTTTAAGATTAATTTAATTATATCGACTGACATGACATGACGTCCAGGACCAAATTAACAAATTCGGCCACCAATGCATAGGAACTTTGGAATCCATTGGAGGTGGTGCGACGCGATTCATAGTCGGCTGAACTGGTGGGAATCCTTTTAACAGACTCATATCGCAGCTAAATTATTTGGTGTTGCATCGCAAGAACCATTGCATGCATATCAGCTTGAAATTCCAATTCGCAGTTGGCTGCATCACCTATGGCCGAAAGTGTTCAGCAAGGCATTTCGGCATAGGTCTAAACCCTGGGCCGGTTGGTCCAATATGATTCAGCTGCGGGCCAAGGTGTTAACTGGCATGGGTTAGCATATGCAAGCAGAAGATCCGGGAGCGATTTATAGCTCGCCATTCATTTCGTGACATTGACCAATATTTGAATAGCTACCTCAGTTATATCACGAACTAATCAAAGGAACATGATGTGGGACTTCAGTCGCCCTTGTATATCGATTTTTGTAACCCATGTTATTAGTCCTCCGACATGCCTATGTAATGAATTTCCTGTTCGGCCGTTCTGTACAGCTTACATCCAGCTACAATGCTCATGACTTTGTCATATTTATGTTCTTCATTCCTGACATCCTTGAGGTGCCGCAAAGCATGCTGAAGTTTGATGCAGCATTCCCAGCAGGTCCTTCTCCCGGTTGCGACCATCCAGGCCAACTCTGTCACTCCCCATCAATATTCCTCTTTATGTCAGCCTTGTCAATTATTCAGCCGCTCATCCCGAGTCATGATGTTTTGTGGGGAATCAGATGAACACATCACTCAACGAAGTCATTAAAGCCTCTTGCTGCTGATCGCAGATATTACTCATTATACCGGTCGTGAAGTTTATCCAGCCGATTGTGGGAACTGGCTGTAAGTGCAAACCTCATACAACTTCTGACCAACAAGGCTCACTTCAGTGTTAAACGATTTGATTGATTTAGGAACATTGTGCTCAATCTTTGCTGCAATAAACTATCACAAGATATTCAGACCTGGATTTTCAATTTTTATTCATTTTGGTCAGTACGGTTAGAATTTCGGCCACTAGCACATATCTCAGGAAGCCATAACTATGACTGACGGTGGCCATTGTTGAAATGGCCACAAGTTATGGTTGTCTTGATCGTGCATTTCTGAATATTTGAGCTTTCGGCCAGCACGTGCTCCTTTGACTGAGCCATGCCTGAGGATCAGGAGTTTGACCAGTGCATTTCAAGGATGATGTCTCGGCCATAAGGTATAGGGAGAAGATGGCTTATGAGGTGCCACATTTTTGTTTAGTGAAGCAAAGACACTTGCTGCTAACTACTGGAGGGCATAATACATGGAATCGTTCTATCATACAATGGAGACCCTTCATCATTTCCTTGATCTGCTGCTCCGTCTGCTTAACACACTCCAAAAAACCGGTGCTCTCGATTTGCCACGTTCGCTTCCTTCCTGTGCTGCATATGGTCATTTGCGTGTCTAGCTCTCTTGAAGTTTGCTTCATCCACTATTTCAACCTCGTCCGACACAGAGTCAGATAGGTCAACAACTTTTAGCTGGTGTTTCTTTGTTTGTACCGCAGTGACATCGGCATCTGTGAAACATGAGTGCATTAGTAAATATAATAGTACATCTAGAGTAAAAATTACTTGATGGTTCAATAAAGCACTCCTCTTCCAGGCCCATGGCACTGCAACTGTCGCATGTGGTGATGAAAATTGTGTGAATGTTGGATTGCGGCAATCCTGACAATATTCTTTCCCTGTATTTATAGGTCAGTCATACAACGATATAAGCATAAACGCACTATGTAATTTATAAGGATTTATGCTATGTACACAGATGGTTTATAAAAGAGATCTACTGATTTTTAAGTTGCTGCTTGAGATGCTGAAACTTGTGCCTGAATTGATTGCACGCTTTCTCCATCCTACGGTGCAATTCCATTACATGGGAGAGATAATGCTCAAGGTCTGCGATGTCCTCAGTCAGTGACCTGTTTGGTTCTACCTCGCGTGCCTGTTTCTTGCGTGGGAATTCCCTCCATTCATCTGGCTGCTCATCCAACATCACAATTTCTGCCGAGTAGTCTGATTGATGAGATGCTGAGTCCGACATATCAGCATCTTTCATTACTGTGTCAGAAATATATGAGTGAGAATCCTCTTAAATTCCGGACCAGCTTACCGTGGCTGCATCGTTCCTTGCAGGCGAGGCAGGCCTCGCCCGGCCGAGCTATGCACTCCTGCTGTGTGTTGGCACAGTTGTCACACCTTAGATCCATGTGTTCAATTGCTGTCATTGCCATATGACGGTTTGGCCAATGCTCTGAGCGTTGATGCAGATCGGTCAATGTTTGATATGGATGTGACTGTGTTACTTACCCTGAACAATGGAACAGCACTGGTTGCATCCACGACACAACTCTCCAGCATAATGTCCAATGCAAGGTGTGTTGTCAGCCACGCAGGAGTCACATCCTGGGTTCCTGAACTCTAATAGTGGGAATGGTTGCATAACTTAGTGCTGAGATCGGCGAGTCAGATAATTTCTGTCGATAACTTAGACAGCTGGATGTAAATTTATAATCCAATGTACCGGCCGCGGCCAGCTGAATGAACCTTCCATGTATTCCGACGGATATGTAATTGGCTTTATCACAGTAGAAGTAGCAGCAGGGATAAAAGTGTTTTATTAACAACTGGGTGAGCAACTTAGCTAGCCGCATGAGTGATGATAAGCTTTGACTGCCTAAACTACAAGTAGGAGATGATCTCTCGGCCTCGCCAAACACCCTGCAGAATTCTCCCTCGGCCAGGTATATTTGATGCATATAGACTCTCGGCCATGCCTCATTTGACAGGGAGTCGGATATAATTTACAATGTTACCATTTATTAAGTTGGTATCAATTAATGCCAAGCACGGGAGAGCATTCAGAAGATATTTTAATTTTCTAAGGCTAATCCAAAATGCTTGGAAACACTCCATGATGTCTCGCAGATCTCTAATTATGTCCTTCTATCTGCTCAACATGCTTATTGCATTGTGACTTTTTCCTCTGCCACATTCGTTCTCTCCGATCCATTGCATGATCGCCTAGCCTCGCTATCTGACCATCGTCCGATTCAGAGTCAGAGATATCTAGCACTTCTGGCGAGTAATTCCTCGTCCCAGGGAGGGCTGTATCAGTATATATAAGTTATCAGTGTGTTAGAGAATATGTGAGAAACCTGTAAGGACCAATTACCTAAAGTCTCACAACTGTACTGTTCTGCTATGCATATGATGCTGGATCCATTCACTGTGGGCATTTGTAAATGTTTTCCAACCAAATGCTGAACGAATATTAGAAAATTTTATTTGTTTTCGTAGTCGGAACATTGAATACATGAATATTATTTGTGTACAGTGTTCTTTGTAAGGAACAGGAAGCAAAAGGTCCCTATTTGTTCTGTGGGAAAATACAGTGTTCACAGCATAATACAATATAATACAATATTTTATCAATATATATTCCTTATAATGTAATGCTCTTGGTATATTTATATAGTGTTCGCCTAACAACGGAAACGTACATAAAACATTGTGCAGTTGCAGAGCACGCTAGGCTAATCATCATTAATAGAACATATAAATGTCAATTCTATCGAAAAACATTGACAAATACCTGCAGTCATTACATGCGCTCTCCTCACATGTGGTATATGGATGGCCTGCTTGGATGCACACTTGCGGCATGAATTCTTATGGTGTCCCATGGCTTGTGTGGTGCATGTGATGGCTATACGGTGGCTAGGCATGATTGAAATGTTGGTAGTCAGAATGGTGCTGAGTGTGTATTGATGATGATTTACGATATGGACGATCATCAGGTGTACCGCTGCATGTCTTGGGGATTACAGTATACAAGGATGGAATAGAATGTGAAACTCCTTAGCTATGTGCTTTGTGTTAATTGTTCATCACAGCAGTTGTGCCATTGATGCCACGCAGTATTCATGTGCTACATGAATTCAATCAGGCCATTGACTGCTATTCTTGATAAGCCTGTAATACGCCATTTATGTACTTTGTATAATGTACAAGTTTAGATCTCAATCAAGATTTTAAGGCTGGATTGTCGATCTCGCTCGATTATCTAATTAATAAATATCTGATTGTGAGATTTGTAGGAGGGGCATTTCAATCTCGGTCGAGCATCCTAGCCAGATTGCCATAATATCTGGCCGAGGCTCTATGTAATTCAAGAGTTTGTCCCCCTCTGGTGCTCAGTCAGAAGGTGGTATCATTGTCTGCCACTTGGCCGAAGATCCAGGTTTCAATTAATCAATTATACCTGGCCAGATTGCCTGCCTGCCATACCAGTGCTCGCTCAATTGTTGCCAATGCATCGTATGTTATTATATGCTCCATTTTCTCTACCTACCGAGTCGCTGTCATTGACCGAGAAATTACTATCAATGCCTATCAATAATTACAGCTGACCGACGGGTCATGGTGCCATGGGATGGCCAATAGGTTACATGGACTGACCGACCGTGGGTCGTAGTGCCATGGGCTGCCAGATAAGCCATGTGGACTGACCGACAGATGTATTATGGTGCCATGCACTGCCCAATAGGTCATATAGATCGAACGACCGAGGGGTCATTGCCATTTGCTGCCCCATAGGCCGTATGGACCAACTGACCGAGGGGTCATAGCACCATGCGCTGCTCAATAAGTCATATGGACTGACCGACCGAGGGTTCGTAGTGTCATGTGCTACCCGATAGGTCATATGGGCTAACCGACCGAGGGGTCCATAGTGCCATGGGCTAACTGATCGGTTAGTGTCATGACTGACCGTAGTCAGTGCCATGGCTGACCGAAGTGTCAGCACAATCATGGGCCGACCAGTCATTTTAAACCATGGGCCCACCCTATAACTCACAGTACCATTATGGGCCGACCCGTCATTTTCAACCGCATATATTCATGGGCCCACCCGATAATGCACCAGTACTAGCATTGGCTATTATAATTAATAGCCTACAAAAGCTACCATATAGGCTACACTAGCACTATGAGCCCAGTCATCAAGATCGGGCACAATAATAACTACGGGCCCATCCGTGTATTACCTCTACAATATGCCCATGGGCCCACATGGGATGGCCCGTATAGTATGGGTCATTGTCACACTGGGCTGTCCGTATAGTATGGGTATGATTCACTGCAGTATGTGCTCCTTTTGAATAAAGTCATGACATACGACGCCATAACAGTTCTGCTGGCAGTACTAGGCAGGAGTCACTGACTCAGCTTCTCACGGGGTGACCGGAAGGGATAGGTTCTGCCTAAACCACTGGCATGCCAATTGGAATTGTGTCTAAAATGCCAAGCATTATTGTTCACGAGTATAAGGGCAAGTTATCTTCCTACCGTCAACTTCACTCCAAAGAGATTTTCGAGCACCTCAGCAGCTCATACGACCTTGCAAAAACAATGTGTTTCCCCTTCTCCACTGTTATTATTGCGCTGACAGCATCTATAATATCTGTCAGTGCGTGTCAGGCAGAGGGAGATAGTTGCGTTCAGAGCGCTGACTGTTGCTTGACAGCCAGTGGCATTGCGATGACCTGCATTCATACTGTAAGTAGGAGTAGTTTGATTTGCATTGATTTCACTTGATGACTCACACTTTGTGCTTCGTTATATCAGTGGGGTGGTGGCAACGTCGGTACATGCCATCAGTGAACACCTGAGTCCTTGAAATTGTAGCTGTGGCAACTACAAGAGGACGTAATTTTGCTCCTGTCAAATATAAGTGTCTATGGTACAAGTTGTTGTTCAATACAGCAGTCTGGCAATATCTAGTTCGACAAGGGGTCTAGACCGGCAGCCCAGGCTTACAAATATTCATTAAAACCTTTGACTATGAAGATAGGACGTCAGAAACAAGAACCTCCAGTGTCGTAAGTTGAGTCCACTCTTCCAATCAGCACCAGTAGAGCATGGTTGACAAAATACCTTAACGATGGATGTGATGTGAAGTGGCCACAGGACTCTGTCCGAAGCTTATGACACACAGGTTAGTCAGTATAGGTAAATCTGTGCCACATAGGCGTCTTGTGCCCTGAGTTGCACTGAACGAGCAGGTTGTCAAATGTGAACTTCACATTTTTCATTATGCAAGCAAATATTGACAGCAGCAATTCACAACTAGTCTGAGGAGCTGCAGCTCTCGCACCGGACCTATTAAATTACAGATTGCCACATGATGAAAGGACTTTGCATCAGTACCAGTTGGCGAATTTTTACACTTACCCTCACAATTATGAACTAGCATTTTGCTTTGTTCGCTTGGGTTTCACGATCTGTTAGCAGGATAATCCAAGCAGAAGATGGTATGCCGAAGATAGGACAGTTTTGTAGCATACTTGGAAAATTCATCGTTCCCACATAAGGTCATGTAACCCCCCCGCCACATTTTCGAAGATTCTTGTGATTGCTATCAATATATAGTCAACTATGACATTTTAATATGTTCACAGGTTCACTGATGGTATCATCACATGTTTTTCAAAACTGTATGTTCAACTTCGCACGGCTGTAACATGGTCAGACCGCCGCCACGCATAACCGTTACACCAAAAGGTGAAATACTGAAAGCTTAGCTTTCAGTATCAGCGACGGTATATGTACTGATTATGAGAACTCAGGTAAGCCAGCGTGCTTACAACGGCATCCAAAAACCACTTGTCTCAACTTGGTCTCAACCCTTTGAATTGTCCTTGTACGTTCCAGCCCATCACGAACTTGAAGCTCGGTTGAATAAGCCTTTTGGTCCTTCAGAATCTGTTACGCCGTAGGAAATATCGACTTCAGTCTTCGGTTCTCCAGCAATCCCCACTGGCACATTTGGACTCTGTTAACGTGCTCTTCACGCATTCCCGCCACAAGAATATAGTTCTACCATCGAAAAGCAAGTGCAGGCAGCGCACAATGACCAGTGGGAAATACAGGTGAGTAGCCAGCCTCCAAGTGACGATGACTAGTAGGAAGAATTATGTGCACAAGTATCGGGCTTTGCCAGCAGCTGGCCCTAGCGACCTTGTATTTTTCTACATAGTATGAATATGAATATCTTATTTGGCCGTTCACCGAACGATGCGCACTTTCAACAGTCTAAAGACACCTGGTCAACGGCTAGTACATGAAGCTTTAGGTTGCATAATGCTAAGTGTAGCTTATATTAATATCGATGTCCTGGTCACACAAAGCAAGCAAGTAGTCAATATCGGCTATCGATCACCACTTCGTTCGAATCCCCATCGATCTCAATATATATCCCCTTCACATATTTTTCGACGTTCTAAAGCATCATCTTGTAATATTAAACGGAATCCCACAATCCAATGTGGAGCATACCGTACTTAAGTAGTAGTAGTACTAGTACTATGAACGCCTACCGCACTACCGTACCACCGTCCCTATAGACAACAAAATCAATTATGAAAAAAAAACCCACAGGGTTATTATCACTCCACCGTGCCCTCATGCGTCGCCGCCAAGGCAACCCCAATAGCCTTGACCAAATCATCCGCCGACAACGAACTAGACGCACTCCGTTCTTGTGCACGCGTCGACCCCCACGTCACAGTCACGGACTCCCCCACCTCAGGCTGGGGCCACCCCATCCCCTCCTCCAGATCCTCCAACGGCGTCAACGTCCCATCCGAGTACAGCTCCAAATCAGAGTCCGGCGACGACGCCCGCGAAGAGCACGATGACACAGGCATACGCGAAAATGGCACGTACAACCACTTCGCGTCGCCGATATAAACACGTGGTCGTTCAATAGCTTTACCCTTGCCTTTCCCTATGGAGCGTTCCTCTGAGACGAGAGGCGGAATTACAGCGCTGGGCTCGAGGTCCTTGACCGTGCGGATCTTCCACTCGCGTAACGGCGTTCCGATGAATACCCTCGGTTTCTTCTTCACTTTCACCTTTACTTTCTGTTTCGATTGCACGGTTTGGGCGCGTTGTTTGGCAGGTTGTGTGGGTCGGACAGGGGCAGAGGCAGAGGCGCTAGTATCGTCGATAAACGCACGTCCGACGCGCTCGCCTTCAATACCATAGACATGAGCCCAGAACATTGTCTGTGGCGCACTTTTGGAAGGTTCAGGTGTCATTTCAAGATCCGGGACACGGGAATCATCAGGCACAAGCAAAATGCCCGACTTGGTGCGAGATCCCGCAAATCCCCCTCCACGCATGGAAATATACTCCTCCCCGCGTCTCCGCGAGCATACGGAGCAGTTGCAGATATCAAGGCAGGCCGGACAGATAAACTTCTTGTTATTGGCGGAAAACATCATCTCGGGGTACCTGAGGAATCATACGGGGAGACATTGCAATCAATGAGGAAAGGAGATGAAGTAAAGGAGAGGGAGACGACAGACCGGTTCAGGATGCATTTATTGCAAAACCGTTTCCCGCAGATTGACCGGTCTGGACGGCGTTTGGAACAATGCATCTTGGGTCGGGTATTCGTATTTCTGCATTGGTGACAGGAAGTCTTGACAACTTCAGGCTCGCCATCGTCCTGTAGCATGGTTTGAGCTGGAGGAAGAGGTGCATGAACCTTGGACAGTTTCGTTTCTGGAAGTGGAGTTGCAGATACAGCAGGAGAACTCGAACTCGAAGTTTTCGACGGCGCAAACGACCCATCAGAACCCGCACGGGTGCCCGATCGGCGAATCCGCAACTTGAGACTTGGCTGAGTCCCAGGTCGTGCAGGTGGAGCAGAAACAGCTTCAGCAGTCCACCCCCCGTCATCCTTAACCTCCTCGTCGTCCAGCTTTCTCGTTAACCTGGCCATGTCGCCTTCATCAGTAACAGAGGCCGATTCACTGGTGCGATATTTGATCTGAACGTTTCCTCGTAACTTGCCAGACATTTTGTCCGAGAGCGCTGGGGCTTCCTGCGAAGCAGACACCCCTGGAGGTCTGCGCACGTATATGATGGGGCCTGCTGGTAGTTTTTTCGACTTTTGAGTGCTTCTTGATGGAGGCAAGGGAGGTTTAGGAGGGGGTTCACTACCACCAAGCAGCGAGGGATCAATCGTACCCGCCCTGCCTGAAGGAGAAAGACTCTCGGGGGATATGCTCTTTTTCTCAATGGTAGGCGATAGGGACCACTGACCATCTTCAGGGAGAGCAAGATCGAAGCTAGCATCCAGGCTATGTGATGAATTGGTGGCGTACGCATCCGTGAGCTGTAGTGAAGAAGGGTCGGATACCAGCTTCGGGCTAGGAGGTACTCCGAAGAAACTATCCTCTGCATCTTCTCGCGTGACTGAGGCTGCGTCAGGGGGCAGCCGTGTTGTATTGTTCAGGAAACCAATGAAGGAACTTGGTGCGGACCGAGTGTACTTAGCGCCTGAAGAATATGTCTTTGGAGGGGAATCGCCGAGGTCGTTCAAATACTGATCCATCTCCGTGCTGAAGTCCAGGATTTGATCCCCTTCCAGTGCGGTATAGTGCGAAATGTCGTCGAAGACGTTAGAGGATGAAGGGTCCTGTGTTTGAAGGACAGTACCAGCGGATCCCAATTCAGACTTGGACGAAGTCGGAACATTTTGTGGCTCTAAATTGTTCTTAATTTTACCTTTGCGGGAGGAACCTTTAAGAGGCCCGCGTGCCAAGTATGGTGTCAGGGCCGCTTCGATATCCGGCCTCTCCTGGAACAGCGGTGCGAGAACACGAGGCAAGACAGGTTCATATTCTTTTTCATCTTTCTCATCGTCCGGGACCGCAGGACCTTTCATCACTGCAATCATCTCCGGTAAACCTTCGTGCAGTTGTGCGTAAAGGCGCTGAATGCGTTTGACGTAGATGTAATAGGTACTCGATTGCAGGATATTGTCATGATGTGGTAGAAAATCTGGCAGGTCATGGATGTCAAGTTCGAGGGCAGGATATTGGGCGTCCAGAATCTGGGTTGGTATCGTAGAAACGTCTTCTCCGAACTTTCGAAGACGAGGCTTGAACTTCCTTTTCCGACGTGCAGGAGCTGGAGGTGGGCGTTCATGCTCACGCTCCTTTCCCTTGCGACTGAGAGAGGGTGATGGCGGCCGGTCATTTTGAGCGAATGCAGCGGGCAGGGCGTGGCTAACTGGTGGGTGCTGTACATCCTGCTGAGGCTTGCTAATTGTCGCGTTCGTTTTGCAACTGGCCCTGGTCGTGTCTTTTCGAAAGGGTGGCACAGATACACAGTCGAGGACAACGCGTCTGCGAGGTTTACGGGAAGGCGGGGGTGTGAATAGAGAGTCGCCCATTTCGGGTGAGGGCGATCTTGGAGAACGGGCACCACGATCTGAAGACGAATCAGGCACGGAAAAAGGTTCAGTCTGGAAATTAATAGTCAGAAAGTGGGTTTTGAGGGACGGGAATGGCATTGTGTTGTACGCAATTACTCACAAGCATGTCGTCTACGACCATCTCCTCATCTTCATTGTCAGGGTCACTGGCAATCTTGATACCATCATCTTCATCATCAGTCAACTCAATCACATCGTTATGAGCTAAGAGAGGGGGTATAGACATGTCGAATAAGTTGAACTCCGCGGCTTGGGATGAAGTTAGCACGCTCCGGGTGCTGTGCTGTGAGGAAAGAAGATATGATTCTGGTGTCAAAACTTCATCCTGTAGAGAAGAATACGTAAGTATGATGGATCTATCAAGGGAAGAAGACGCGCTCACGGCAGCCGAGGCGTCGTGAGTACTAGTATGCTGGATTAATGGAAACAGCGTATCGAGATTAGACAGCTGAAAGAGATGAGGCATATGTGCGGGTGAAAGCTTTCCAATAGATGACGCGCGCTGAGTGGAGTTTAGTAAACTACAATGATTCAGGAGAAACGCGAGCACACCTTTATCGAAGCACGCGTAGAACCACGGTTTTTGTCAGGTAAACCGTCTATTGAAGATGAAACATCAATAATATAGCAATCCGAATCTTCTCCAGAATCATTAGCGTCTTGTGATGATATACTAGAAGGATATGCCGATGGAAGGGTAGGATTGGTGTTACTCGTCGACTTGAAGGGCGATGTCGAAGGTACGTCTTTGTGTGACTGAGGATGATAGGAACTGGATGATAGAGGGCCGTCCCAGTGAATGAGCTCTGGGTGCTCAAAGCCTTTCATTGTCGTTGACCATAGCGAGCAGCCCGGCAAAGTCACTCTTCCAAAAAAGGGCCGCCATCGGCAATTCCCGTGCTTACGGGGTTTAAGTTTTTAAAGTTAAACGTCAAACATTAATCATTGACAGTGGCATGACTTTCCGTAGGACTTCGAGTTGTACTACATAGTAGTCCAAGGAAGTTACTGCGTGTCCAGCTGTGAACTTTGACTACTATTTCAGTGCTATATTTCTCATTTTTATTATTATGACTGTGATGGGGAACAAGCGCTTCAAAACCAGCGATGGGCTAATCAGACTAGTGTGTATTCCGAACGACCATCAGGCCTATGGTGGGATTGACTTTGCAGACTGATATTCCATCAAAGACAAGACGCGCTATATTTGCAACTGACATGTGATTGGCACCAAATGATCCCGTTTCTCCCAGCTTGGCGCTTATCATTGAAACACACCAACGATCATGACGAACACCGAACATCTCGACCTCCGCGAAATAGACGCCTGTTTATTCGACGTATTCGGTACCGTCCTCAACTGGCACAGCACAGTCCCTCGCCAAGTCGCCCGTCTTAGTAAAGGACGGCTTCTTGAAGGTAAGTAGCTGATCCCATATTCCCGTCAGATGATCTCACACTGATCACATCTATCAGGTTCACAGGACGCAGTAGATTTTGCAGAAGAATGGAGAGCAGGATATTATGCTTATGTGTAAGTTCGTCGCTTTTCGATCTTGCCCTCAGATCATAACGTGCACGTTCATGCAGCAAAAGAGTATCACAGGGCGGGGAGGGTACTTCCAACGCAGACATCATGCACCGAGAAGTAATTTCTCTCAAGCGTGCATGCACACGATTTGTACTTGACCATATTACAGATACTGTACAATATGCTCACCACCCCGCGCTGGTCTCATATTGCAGAAGTGTGGGGGGATTCTGATCGCGAAGATCTCACCTTGATCTGGCACAACTTGGATGGTACGAATATTCAGGAAAGTGCAGAGACAAACATGACCAATACTTCAATTTCAACAGCGTATCAGGACACCATCCCGGGCCTGACAGAACTCAAACGCCACGTCAACATCCTCGCTTTGTCTAACGGGAACTTCAGATTACTTCTCGATCTGGTAATTGGGTCGCCACGTTACCCATCGGACATTTCTCCTAATCAGCGTTACAGGCAAAGAACCAAGGTGTTCCCTGGGATGGTATCTTTTCGTCCGAGCTGTTCGGATCTTACAAACCGTAGGTCTCGCTTTTATATCTGTACGTTATCCCCTCGTCTGACGTTTGTGCAGGAACAAAAAGGTCTACCAATCCGCGGCATATCACCTTTCTTTACCTCCTCACAAGATAGCAATGGTCGCTGCACACAGGCACGACCTCCTCGCTGCTGCCAGCGTAGGCTTCAAGACGATATATGTACTACGCCCTGCTGAAGATTCGCCCGAGGTAAGGGAGAGCATGCGTAGCAAGAAGGACGGCGGTGAGGTGGATCTTATCGTTAAAGATTTTGAGGAGCTGGCGAGGTTAATACGTGAAGCTCGACAAAGCTGAAGCGCGCAGTTGGTGCATACTTTGTAGGTCCTTGACATATCGCAGAATCATCACCTGCCAATTGATATATCACAGTATTACAGTGCGAGCGAAGTGAGGTAACCGAATCAACGATCAGATCGATCATGTTCGGGGTAATGATGCGAACTAACAAATCATTATATTTCGTAAATGCAATTCGTAGTCGTCAGGAGGAGCTCTACGCGTAAGCTCTCTTAATGACTACAACATTTTGACATGTGCTAGCATGTGAGGCGTGCGATATCCTGACATTTAAAGGCGTTCTTCCGAAGTGACCCACTTTTACAGAATTATCGCTGAATCTTGAATTCGAATACAAAGGAGCGATCATCCTTCTTTCTTCTATTGACCTAGTCAGGGAAAATCGGAGGACTTGTATGCAGACGCGACCTAGACGACTTCTAACCACCAGCTTGCTTCAATGCGTTTCTGAATAATCATGACTCGTTCAGCGATGTATCGATTGCGTTCCATGGCTAGTGTGCTTCATTTTATGCAAGGCGCTGCCATTTGGTCTTGAGGGACCCGGGCGCTGATAAACTTTGCAAAATATACATAAGCTCACATCTTCTCCTCCATTGCATGCACTACAGTTTGTCTAGACAGCATTGTGGTTGCGTTCAAATATTGGAACAATGTTCGTTATTCTTTCACAATCATGCAGTACGGCCAGCCGTGCTCACATCTCTGATAAGCAAAAGGCAGTAAGTCCATGATCGTGGCTGTGATTGTGATATACATAAGTAAAAGAAAACTACAAATGTGGAACAAACTTTGTCCAAGCTACTGTGTCGTATACGCCATGAGGTAATGATCGAAAGCCCATCAATGTAAGTACAATGAGTGTAACGCATGCAATAATATATACACAAAAGCTGGCCTGTACAGTAAACTCTGCGATAGCCTGATGAAGATCTTTCGGATAGCCCAGCCCAATGATATAGCCATACGACAGAAGAATAAATAGTACTGGTGCTGCTACCATCGCAAGGGAAGCTGCACGCCATAGTATCTGCTCTGCGTGCCCCTGAAACAAAACATTCCAGCCCAGACAGTGCAGACCTCCAAACACCGCCCCACTGAAACATCCAATGAGAAGTATGATTCGATGATGATGATCACCCCCCTGATAGCCACCCAGAGACGGAACCCGACGTGAATGGACAGCACGAGGGGAAACAGATATTTCAATGCCCATAAGACTCAACCAGGGATAAACGCAAGTAAACCAAAGATCACTCCAGTTTTCGGAGAATTTTCCACCTATCTTGCTAGGATGCAGGCGAATTAGAACGACTCCAAGCAAAAATATTGACGACATACTCGTAGGTTAATATGCTTGGCGGAGAGGCAGTTGCTTTCCAATAAACAACATGAGGGCGTCCTACATCCTTAGGCTTCTTCCACCAAAAGCCGTAGGCAATGCCGCTCAGGGCAGCTATAGCAAGTGTGTCGAGTTCAAGCAGTGTCATCGGAAGGTTCTGAACGTAACGGGCGACAAGCTGGAGGACAAACCATGCCAGCTGAAGAATAGCGATGCCTTTGGACAATGCATCACCCTTGCTTCGATCTTCTATGTCTGCTTCCACGATGATGGGCATTTCCACGAAGCCTTCATCAACAAAGCGCTTAAGCTCATTGGGTGTGAGAGTGGCTCGCGGCTTGTCATTGAAGTAGAGCATGAATCCACCCATCCACACAAAAAAACCATGGGTCACTGTCCACTCTGTGAGACATCCGTTGAATGAAGTTAGTTACCACACCAAAGGGCCAACTTGAAGCAGGTAACTGACCTCTAAATAATGATGCTGGAATTTTACTAAGCGACGTAGCTGTACCAATCTCTCTCATATCTGCACAGCAGCTGCGGGTCTGGTGAAGTTGTGCACCAAAGACATCATTGAAGGCCTTTGCAGTGTCACGAGCACTTAGAAACTGCACAGTGGCCCAGGTAATCACGAGTTCTGGGGCGATCAGCCCCATCATCATGATGCCTAGGCGACGAGAGTAAACAGCGAATTTTCCCTCGTCCATACCTGGGATGTTTGGATGAATTGCAGTCCACGTGCATGCGAATAGAGTGGCAGCGCAACTCCAGATGATGTCCCACAAGGATCTGGTGTTGTTACAGGACGAAGGGTTACTGACGTCGAGTGTAGGGACACTGGTGCTATTGAGGTTCGGCAGTGAAGCGGAAACAAACGGGATGTGTAACAGTAATAAGATGGCCAAGGGTGAGAGGGTCATGATGAAGTTGAGGGCGTACGTCTGCTTAATCTGCTCCTTCTTTAAAGTTGCGGTTGCACGCAAAAGAAGCCGGGATCAAGGCCTCACGCCTCGAGGCTACCATAGCCACCGCTGGTACAGGGAATCCATGATGGTACACGTTTATTCCACGCGAAAAGGCTGGGCATGTTCAATGAATGCTAGCTCAGGGTCCTCCATGGACTGTGGTCTACGAAGGGGTATTCGTCTCAGGAAGCTGAACAAATACAAGATACATGCGCTTCTTGAACATTGAGACAAACAAACATCCAAAGTCAGGCCACCGGCAACTCCCGACAGTCTTTCCTCAGTACACAGTCACTCGCCGAAAAGCTATCCCACACATCCAAAAGTAGTAACGTGTGACAAACCTGTTCGAAATGTCGTTAACATGGTTTTCTCGCCATATATTGTTGACCAATCTAATATTTAACTATTCGATCTATCACACGAGGTGTGTGACATGCCTGTATTTAAAAGCTTCAGGGTATTATAAAGATAGTGTAGGTACATTGGAAACCGGAGCTATTACGAGTATCACATTGATTTATCTTGAATATATTGCATGCCACACCTCACACGGATATGTTGTCCCATCTTGTATAGATATCGAGTTCAGTAAGTTGTATCTACCTCTGGCCAGGACCAGTCAGACATAGACTCATATATTCAGGGTAGCTAGTTGCCAGCTTACCAGCACCATACCAGTCACATCAAATACACATTTTGCAAGGCGGTAAATGTATGTCAAGCAGTCAAAACAATTATATTATCGGCGTGCTAGTTACAATAACGATTCAGAACGAGTGATACGTGTGTCGAGCGGGAGTGAGGAGCTGGCATATTCACTACCAAAGTAGATCGGTCTGAATTTTCATCTGCCACTGGGGATTGGTGCTGGAAAGCAGCTTCGGAACGGTCCTCTTCCCCGGGAATTCAGTGAGGTCCTGCTGGAAATATTCGACCAAGATGCTTCCCAACAATGAGTAACCACGTGCAGAGTGAAGTATTAGCAATGAACTTACTTTCTGATGATATTCTCAACCGGTGTTCCGTCATTGAGTTCCTCTGCCTCTGCCTTTCCCATTTTGCGAACGCCCTCGAGCAAGGCATCCACAAACCTCCACAATTTGGTTGATGTGAAGATAGTGCACTTTCCATGGCCGCCAAATCCCGAATCATTGGGGTCGAGTTCATACGTTTCCGCCGTGCCAGACACGTTTCCTTCCAGGCCGTCCTCCTCCTCGTCTCCATCATGGTTAACATCGACATCGGGTCCATCATCTCCAGCCTCTGCTCTATTTATGCTGCCTTCAATGCTTCCGATACTGTCTGCACCGTTCTCCTGGACTTGATTAGCATCACCTTCAGCTATGGGGTCTTGGTCAAAGTCGTCCAATCCAACATCAATGCCAAGTGTATCACCAACCTTGACACGAAGGTCTCGGTGGAGGGACGGAAGGAGCGATGGGGAATAGATATCCTTTAGAGGTATGGTCTTGTAGTTACCGGTGCCAATAAGAAAGATATGCAAGCAACGGCGCTGCCAGTGGAATCTCATCGTCAGAATGAGCAGTCAGGAGAGTAAGACCATACCAAAAATGCATATCTATTCCAATGTGACACATCAACTTCTAGGCAACCATGGGCGAGTGATCTTGCAGTGTCTATGATACTCGAGCATTTTAGGATCGACGACATCAGCTGAATTAGTCTAAGCTTGGCTTTTTCTGTGAGGTATTTTGACACTTACCTTAGTCTTTATATTGCTGCGGATGCAAGAAAGTGCTTCGCTGACAAGTTTTGATAATTGTGTGGTGAGCTCGATGTCTTCAAACAGGAACTTTGGGACCTTGAATATCTCGCTATTTTTCTTGATAAATTCCTGTCATCCTGTTCAGCTGCTACATTCCTACATAAGGATATTGAAGGTACCATGACGTGTTCAAGCGTGTCATTGATGTATGCGGTGAGATTAGGCGATAATACACATGCTGTGAGGCAGTTGTGAAGACCCGACTGTGTCATGCTTGATCAGTATGAAGTTGACGACAGAATAGTACAGTTAGACGCAAGTACCTTGAAATCTTTCGATTCTATTAGTTCTTTGATTTCCGCGAGGAGAGATTTTCTGTTCGCTGCGCTCAACATCATCAAGGTGGCCTTAATATCAATGAGCATATAGGCAATTCCTCCAGTCTAATGATTCATAATAGCATTGAGAGAAAACTTGCATCAATGAATTCAACGAGGTGCTCCTCATCGACACCTTTCTCTTCAGCAACTTTCCTTGCGTACAACTTGAGTCGCTTTGTGAGTCCAGGCGTAAATATTGATGGGTCGTTACAGTTGGTGCTAGAAGATCTCCGGCGACGCAAGCTAGCACTAATAGGCTCATCCAGGGATTCATCTGGTGAAGCAAACCGAGAGGCAACAACAGTTTGACCTTGAGAAGCTTGATTAATAGTGACGGTCTGGGAAAGCGGTGAACAAGCACAACCGATGTCTCCTACGGATCCAGACACTGAAGGAGGTCGAGAGGCGTTCTGGATAGAAGTCGAATGACTCCTGCCTTGAGGCACAGCGGTGGGTGGTGCTAACAGACCATTTATTGAGCGTGGGGTTCCTGTGCTTCTCGAACCTGAACTGGTCCGCACAGGATAGTGCTGGAGCATCATGATGTTGCGTGGACGTGGATGCACTGCACAGGAGCAACTCACTGTTCTGCTCAAGGCTGACCAATGGAGGTTTGGGCTCGGTGGCTGATCAAATAAAGCCTTGCTTCTTCGCTTGCGTCTGAGTTGGCAATTGTGTCATACCCAAATATTCTTCACAAGATCTTTGGTGCGCTCAGGCCTATGAAAGCAGCAGAAAAGAGTATCAAACAATAAAGAGGATATATTCTTGGAATAAGGGCTGGGTGGAAAAAGGGGCTTGGAGAGGGATGAAGAGATAATCACTAAGTATATTATCTGAGTGGTACTTCTTGGTGCAGCAAAAGTGAGAATATTTGCGGCAGGCCTTCATCTAATCACATAAAATTGAGTGCAGCCAGACACCAAATCTGAAATGGGGAACCGCCAGATACCCAACTTGAATGGCTTGAAGGTCTTTGTGCGACTGTAAGTAGAAGTTGCGCACTGCAGGATTGTAAGTAGAAGTCGTGCACTGTGGGATTGTAAGTAGAAGTCGCACACTGCAGGATTGTAAGTAGAAGTCGCGCACTGCAGGATTGTAAGTAGAAGTCGCGCACTGTGGGATTAGCGACTCACTGATTGGCAACAAATTCTGTGGGATACCTTTGGAGTTCATATCCCACCGGGATACATCATACCAAACTGAGGGTGGTGATGCTGACTCTGCAGATATCGAACCTGAGATTCTTGGGGAGGATAATGAGGCGATGGGAAGCGGCCTGCAACATTATGTGGTGAATAGTGTGTGGGAGACATCAGAGGTTGAAACTGGTGCGATGGTGGGGCACAAGAAGAGCTGGGGAGTCCAGAGATAGAGCTGGTATCATGAGATTGCCAGAGCTGTGGATGTGCAGGAGGGAAGTGAGGCGTCAATGTCATGTAGTGATTTGGGGCCTGCACTGCAGGCAGTGGATCCATTGGGGCCTCTTGCACGTTTTGTGTTTGCTGATGAGTTGGGTGAACATATTGGGCAGGTAGAGGCACAGGGGCATATGATTGAGACGGAAGATATGACTGTGGGGGAGGGCGATACAACTGAGATGGTGATTGGTGAAATGGAGGTGAGGAGCATAAGGGGGGAAGAGCATGAATTGGCAGGGGCGGAGGGAAAGACTGATGTGGAGGATGGTGTGGTTGGGGTGCAGGTGAGTAAAAATGTTGCGAAGGACCTCCCATTGATGGCGCAGAGACAGCTTGATGTTGCTGCGATGCTCCTGAATCTTGCTGAGTGGGTTCCGTCCCCTTCTTTCCTTGCATACTCGGACCACGTGCGCTCGCTTTTGCTGTTTTTGCCTTGGCTTTGCATGCAGGCTTCCGCGGTTTGGTTGGAGCATGATCAAAGGCAGAAGGTGGCACTAAAGATGGTTGAGCAGCCACACCCTCACCACTATCTGCTAGTTGGGACATATCTCCACCTTTCTTCGCTGTTCTCTTGTCTCGTAGTTGGTGTATGGCCATGGCACGAACTTCAGCTACATTGGTAACCCGAAGCGGTGTCTCACGAAGTGTATCTGGAACAACACGTTGGATGTGATCGTAGTTATGAATGGAATAGACATTGAGAAAAAAGTTCGGCATTGACTCATGCTTGACTGTGGCCTTTGTTTGAGAGGTGTCTATCCGTTCTTGACGTACAGACTGTCGACGGATGTCCGTGCACTGCGAATCGAGGCAATTATGTTGAATATTGACAGAGCAAATAATGTCCTGTGAGGTGATCCAAGTCTTGAACAATTAGCTTGTATATAAAACACATGACGTACTATACTGGTTGAAACCATCTCATTATCAGTAAGATCAATGCATGGGAGGTGGAGAGATGGGTGGAGAGCAGCTCTGAATGTGAAGAGCTGGAGTGCGACATGATCTGTGATTTGACTGTCCTGTGATGATACAAGAATCTCGCGAATACGTCCAATATACAACTGGAAGCAGCATCACAGCCGTGTCCATGAGTAGCCGTCACGACAAAAGGAAAAGAAGATACTAGCTCACCTGCCTGTCCACTGGTTGTCGGAAAATAACATGACTATTCAAGTGTGCACATTCTCCTTCACTCATCACAACTGATTTACCCTGATAATACATGATTCCAGGTTGAATGGTCCCAAGAATCTTCGCGCAGCGAGTGGTTTTCCATGGGACTGTGTTTTTTCGCACTGACTTTGCTATTGCAGTGGGAGAAGTGGTTTCAATTTTGCCTGAACCTGTACATCATTAGTGGCGATATAGCGATAGCACATACCATGGGACTTACTGGGTATCGGAGGACTATGACTCGAGTTTGGTATGCCTAGAAGCCTCGCTTGTTCAGGATGTTCATCAAGATAGCATAGGACCTTTTCCCCCGCACAAACCTATTTCTTGACTCTGGAATCATACCAGTATCCACTGGTAGCGATATGTTTGACCGTGTCCTGATGAGAAAAAATCTTGCAAGTATCCCTACTTGGCGCCTGTCGGTTGCTGTAGATGCACGATAACTGGAAGACATGATTGAATGATTCGTATCGCTCAGTTGAAAAAACAATCGCAGGGCCGAAACGACGAATGTACGCTGGAAGATGGACGAGAAAATGGAACTTTGGCTTGCTAATCAAAATACTCGGTGCGCATTGTGTCGTAACATTCAAAAAATCTTCAATGGTTCGAGATAGCGTTGCCTTTGTCACAAAGGTATCAGACACGCCTTTTGGATAGAACATGAATTGAACTCACGAGATATGTTTCTGTGTCCGTGAATCTTGTGTGCCAGACCAGTACAATGAGTTCGCCGATCACTGTCCATGCATTAAGGACCATCGGAGGAATGAGGTCATGGATAATGAATGGCATAACTTGCACCAAACTTTTAAAATGCTTGCTGATTAAACTGCCTTTATAGTGGCAAATATAGTCTGCATTTAGACAGGGTGCATTCAGGCCGTCCTTGTCAATGGATTCGAGCCGGTACTGAAAAATGTGGAGGAACTTTGCTTTTTCAAGGAGAAACACTGTCTGCCCCCAGAAGTACTTGACGACGCCCAGGAGTATTGTATGAAGGATTTCTGTTGGGGTATCCATATGAATATCTAACCCTATATGAAGCTAAGAGCGAGATATCTACAGCAACCAAAAAAAACTCACCATCCATTCCCAGTAGGGGATTGGTAGTATCATTGAGGTGTCCACCTTTCAAGAGTTCCTTGAATTCTTTCCGAAGCACAGCTTCAACTTCACTTTCAGGCAGAGCTGGAGATCCTGGTATGCGTTTTCGAAGCTTCTTGCCAAGTTCGACCAACGCACTGAGAATCGAACCCGAAGCTGAATCTCGCACACCAGTCGACGAAACAGAATTCTGGATTTTTGTCGTGGCACCTGATCTGAAGGCAGTTTCAAACTGTTGTTGAATCTCTTGACTCGTCTTCTCGGGGGTCCGTATATTACCTGACTGCAAGCACTATAAGTCATATGGAAGATACAGAAAGAACTTTCATACCATAAAAATGCTGTTGTAGCCAGCCTTGGATTCCTTGTACTCTTTCGTTCCGCCAACATCGCACATCCTGCAGAAATAGTTGCAGTTGAGCCCCGCATGGCTACACTCTTCAGCTTGCATGGGATTGTCTCCAGCGAGAAATAATGCATACGGAATGAGCATAACTTCCTCGTCGAACTTGCAATCCCACGCCATGACACCAGATCGTGCTGCGTCACTACATGCATTCAACGATACTAGCATACAAATGACAAGTAGAATAACATATGATATGAATTCCTTCATTGCTTGCATCAATTCCATGGGTGGTGCGTGAGGGGAGGACGAAACAAATCGCACGAAGAATTTTTTTTCGAGCATCTCTCGAGGCAAATTTGTGTTAGACATGTATATAGCGTGGTGTTTGTTCCACTGCTTCGATATGTTGCCTGAAACGTTGTCCATGAAGATGATTAAGGGAACATTATACACCATTCGACCTTTCGACTTTTCTCGCAGCGGATTGGGTGAAAGTGATGCATATTTAACGGAAGATGCTATGTCATGCTTTAGTCTCATAGTTACTAATGAAAGTAGAACCGAACATACGTGTGAGCCCACAATCAAGCTCTCCGCAGGTTGCGGCAATATCTCCAAATGATCGTACAAACATAGACATTGGGATAATCTCCTCATTGTCACTTACAATGAACCCGGCCTGATACACATTTGAGCACTAGTACACATTACATAGGTGACCCTGTACCTCTGTCCGTTCAGCAGCTCGACCCAATGCATATAGCACTTTATCTGATTGCTTGCAGGATTCGGTAGTGTTGGTGGGGATGTCGGCAGCAGCCAGAAAGAATCGTTTTGGGATGAAATAGCCTCCTGAAGACTCCTGCAACAGTTTGTCCATAAAATACACGGTCCTGTCCACCTGGACTGCTGGCGGCAACGGGAGATCGAACAACATTTTACTCCTGTTGAATACTTGTGACATCCCCTTTCCGCCATCCTCTGGATAGTCTTGCATCGCAAGACGAGTGAGGGGATTAGCGTAGTCCTATGAATTATGTTAACATCACATCGGTGCAGAGATCTATCCCACGAACTTTTGCAATTGCTCTTGCAACACTGTTGATGTAGAATGTGTTTCTGGAGTGAGATGTGACCTTCTCGGTTGGATCTCCTATGAGATCCTGCAGATGACTCTGACACTTCTTCATCGCGCCGAGTGAGGGAAGGCTTCACACACCAAGTTCTTTGGCCCAATTCAAGACCGCCTTCTTTTGGACTTCAGAGAACGGAAGCCGTGGGGAGCTAAACAAGAGGGATGTGATGAAATGCTTGATATTGTTAGATATATCATATATATGTGTGCAGCATAAGACCTACTGCTTTCGATGGCCAGGGATACAAGGGATGATCCGGAGAGACATTGTAGTTAGTGTTCGGAGGTTCAAGAAGCGGATCATCTGCAAATACCGCTAAGTATTGAATTTCAGAGCGCAGGAAAGACATTTCACTTACCAGGAATTTCAATACCGAAGTCAGGCGCGCTGTCGTCAATAAGCTCACACTCCTTGTTGGTGGGAACAATGGGTGTTGAGATGGCAATTTGTCCCGAGGCAACAGATGCCTGCAGTTCAGCAAACAGGTCCGGAAATTCATTATCGAGCTGGAGTGTTCGACTGCTGATGATCTTGTTCCAGAGATTGGCTAATGGATATTCAGAATCCATATCATCTGGCATTGTTTCTGGCACCATGGGCAGTCCATCAGCTTGTATGTCGATAGGTGTGTCATCCACGTAATCGAAATCGATGCTGAAGTCGTCTTGACCGGTGGGGGGAAGTGAAGGATCAGGATGGCCAGCAGGCATTGCAGCAGAAACACTTGGCTTCCTGGTTTCAGAAAGCTTTTTCTTAAGATTTTCGGCACCACGAATGTGAATATCTTGCTTCGCGTGCTTTACAGCATTGCAGCGTGCCATCACACGATAGACACCACATTTTTTAGGGCATGCAGTGCAAAAGACATGATCTGAAGTGTCATCGCAGAATCGAAAGACTGTAGATACCATAGCATAAATAAATAAGCAATGAATTAATGGGAAAAAAATACACGTACTATGGCCATCGATGATGTCACCCTTCATGCTGGTCAATTCGTCGAGAACAGTGGGCACCGCGCAGGCACTGGATGTGCCAATCACGTGACTGAACACATTCACAATGTTGACAAGTCCAATCTCTCACGTCTCGCTGTTCAAGGTGATTGTCACTTTGTTAACTTCGAAATGAATTCGACGCTATCACTCACCAAAGTTTCAACGGACCATAGGATAATTCCCTGTGGCATGGTGTGCCCCCCCTCTCCTGATGGTTTACCCCCTGTGAATTTTTTTCCTGTAGGACCGGACCTTAATTGAGGTGAGGGGACCATTTCTATGTATATTTGGAATAGATCTATCATATAGCTGGCCCAGGACACACATAGGATCCTGCTACAAGAACAAAAACATAGAAAATCCCACTTTTGACATTTGTCATGTTTTTTTGGTATCTTACTCTTGCATAGATATTCCAGTCTGTTCATATATCATTAGTATAGCATATCCACTTGCTTTTTATGACAAGGATCAGCTCAAAATAGGCCGGAGTTTTGAGCTAGTGAAGATACTTGCTATTTCTACTGATAAGGAGCCTATACTTTCAAAACATCGAAATTTGATAATCAGACACCTGGAGTATCTCTCCTATATACCCCTAATGATGAATCTGAAGTTTTAGAAAGATCAATGAAGGACTGACTGAATGATAAGTGAAATAACATATGTGTGAAAAGTGACAATTAACATTTTTTGACACAAAGTCACATTTATATATGGTACAGGGCAAATATTTCATTAAAAATATGTAGGATATATGATAGACTACTAAAATAACCTATACTACATACTGCCCTGAGGTTAGAGGGTTGTGGAAGGAATGTGGTGTATATTTGAGGTGACCCAGCATTAAAGTCCTACTGCTGCCCAACTGACCATTTTCGATGTTTTGGGTCTTTGAACTTTCCCACACTCAATTTCTTATCTATTTTACTTCCTCAGCACTCAATTTTTGTTGGATTGTTTTGTAAATTTAGGTGTATAATAGTGAATGTACTTTAAATCTACTCCAGGTGTCTGATTATCAAATTTCGATGTTTTGAAAGTATAGGCTCCTTATCAGTAGAAATAGCAAGTATCTTCACTAGCTCAAAACTCCGGCCTATTTTGAGCTGATCCTTGTCATAAAAAGCAAGTGGATATGCTATACTAATGATATATGAACAGACTGGAATATCTATGCAAGAGTAAGATACCAAAAAAACATGACAAATGTCAAAAGTGGGATTTTCTATGTTTTTGTTCTTGTAGCAGGATCCTATGTGTGTCCTGGGCCAGCTATATGATAGATCTATTCCAAATATACATAGAAATGGTCCCCTCACCTCAATTAAGGTCCGGTCCTACAGGAAAAAAATTCACAGGGGGTAAACCATCAGGAGAGGGGGGGCACACCATGCCACAGGGAATTATCCTATGGTCCTGGGCTCCTGATACATTGTTCATATTGTTGAATAGATGCTAGGAATAATTTTTCCAAGTCTGTCCATTTAGAAATAATTAAATGGGAACATATTCTGTGTTTTCTTGCATATGTGCTATATCTATTGATGTAGGACGCTTCAGGGGGTCAAATAAAGATGGGAATCTACTCATATATACTCATAAACATGTTCTGAATATCATAGAACACTTCCCCACCAAAGGGGCAAAAGTGCGAAAGTGTTCTTTACCCTGACATATGTTAAATGGCACCTAAAGGAGGAGCAGGGACACAAATAAGCAAAAAAAAGCGGTCTATTACATTATATTGTATTGGAGTTGGGGTTTCGGTTTTGGGACTGATTAACATTACTTTAGGGTATCGTTCAACCTCGCCACTTCGTACCACATGCGTCGCGCTTGGCGCCGCATGGTCATTGACTTCTCTGGCTCTTCGAGCCCCGTATCTTGTAACATTCAAATACCTTGTCATCTTGCTCTTTGCGTACCTCAGTCGTTGTTCACCAACACTGAGGTACGTGTCTCATTTGTCTTGCTGTTTGTTTCACACTTACTTAGAGTTGTCTTAGTGTCGTGCTTTCCAACAGGTACTTAGATTGTGAATGCAGTCGTTGTTCACCAACACTGAGTGCCATGCTTTCCAACAGGTTATGAGCCCTGTGTCCTAAACAGCACAGAAACTGGAAGTACTACAAAATCCCTCTCATTGGAGCGACTCAAATCTTTAGTTCAACTCCTTCTCTGACGCGTCGCCCTAATAATGGGGAAATACGACCACATCCCAGAGTTGACCGGAGCGGATAACTATATTCCCTGGGAGACGCAGGCGCAGCTCGTCTTAATGAACGATGACCTCTGGTGTCACGTAACTGAAAATGCAAATCCAGGCGACATTCTTGGAATGGCTTTGTTCTTGCCTGTCGCAGCTACTCCAGGTACTCCCACTGATGCCGAAAAGGCAGCTATGCGAACCTGGCTTATCAACGACTCTAAGGCAAAGACAATCATCCTTTGTAAACTCGCACCTAGCATTCATCTCCTCATTCCTCGGAACACTTCCGTTACAGCGCGTGAAGCTTGGAAAATCCTCAAAGACCACTTCCATCGTAACGACGTCAGTTCTCAATTTGTCATTCGAAGACGCATCCAGGCACTTCATATGAAAGACGCACATGATGCAAACAACTATGTCGGTCAACACATCAGTTGCCGTGATCGCCTTATAGGCATGGGTTCTTCCTATTCTGATGAGGAAGCAGTGTTCAACATCCTAACTGGGCTGCCTTCGTCTTCTGTGTGGCAATTATTCTGCACACAGCTTGAGCAGCGCATGCATGACAGTTTCTCTGCCACAGTCGTCAGTTCTGCGCTCACTGGCAGCGGGAATCCCATTACTGCTTCGTTCCAAACGAACGCACTCACGTTCGAAAGCTGCACGGCGCGCATCACCGCAGAAGCTTCACGCATGGTCAACATCCATCCTGCAAGCGTGTCTGGTCCAGGATCTGAATATGCCAACTCCGCATCCACCACGTCCGCCTCCAACGTCAACTCTATCACCGGGCTTAGGAAGCACAAGAACAACCCTCAAGGCGTCTTTTGCTTGACGACCGGATGTGGGCGCAGAGATCATGACAAGGAACATTGCTATCGTGAGGG
The DNA here is from genome assembly GCF_016647785.1 of Suillus fuscotomentosus. Classification (NCBI taxonomy): domain Eukaryota; kingdom Fungi; phylum Basidiomycota; class Agaricomycetes; order Boletales; family Suillaceae; genus Suillus; species Suillus fuscotomentosus. The sequence continues at coordinate 46,855 of NW_024539608.1, forward strand.
TGGAGGCATGGCAGGACAGGCACCCTGGCAGCAGAAGAAGAAAAAGGAGACCGCAGCAGTTGCATCCAGCACACCTCCCATTCCCTCAACATCAACGCCTGCTCCAGCACCCACTATCGCTGCACTAGCCACCCACACATGCGATCTATCATGTGCAAGCATCGAAGAGCTGCCTGAAGAGGCCTCCGATAACGATGTCTCGGTGATTGCCCACACATTGTCCACCATTCTCGACTCTGGCACCACCAGCACTCTCATCAGTGATCATGCCATGTTCTGGACCTACTCTACCCAGGATCCCGTCGTCGTGAAGATGGCAAATCATGGCTCGCTTCACATGTCAGGATGAGGCGATTGTGTCGCTTGGCTTAAGATTGGAGGTACTCGCCATCGAGTGAGGTTCTCAAACTGTCTTCATGCGCCTGGCGCCATGTTGAACCTTCTCTCAGTCGGATGGATGTTGTCAAAAGGGTGGGAATGCAATTTTCGAGGTGACCCTGCGCGTTGTGAGCTTGTGTACAAGGGAAAGTCTCTCGGCTCAGTCGCCATGTCCGGACGTCTTTTCTACGTTGATCTCGAGTTCATTCCTCCTCCTGAGTCAACACCTCTACCATTGGAGCCGACCGAAGTATCTGCATTTGCACGCGTTCCACTGACTTATGATATCTGGCATGCTCGCATGGGTCACACAGGCGGAGAGTCTGTCCGTCGTCTTCCTCACATTGCTCATGGTGTTGCCATAGACTCGAACGTCGCCATGTCACGCTGTGAATCATGCATCATTGGCAAGCACCCATGGCAGCCTCATCCCACATCACAGTCTCCTCCTGCCTCCCGTTTTTTGGAACTCATTCACTCTGATCTCTGCGGTCCCATTCCGGTCATAACTCCTCACCACAAGTGCTACTTCATCATATTTCTGGATGATCACACCGGAATTCTTGCACTGGAACTCCTGGCAACCAAAGACCAAGCTTTAGAGGCTTGGAAGAATGTTCGTGCGAGGTGGGAGACTCATTCAGGTCTGCGCGTTGTTGCCTTTCGCTCAGATAATGGTGGAGAGTTCCTGAACGATGCATTTACTGCTGAACTCAAGGCAGCTGGTATCGAACGTCAGCTTTCCGCGCCATATGCACACCAGCAGAACGGGAGGGCAGAGCGAGTCCTTTGCACAATTGAAGGACGGATGTACGCGATGTTAAACTATGCACGGTGTAGAAACAACAATACAGAGAGGAACAAATAATGCTCCTAGCTGTATCTATAATAGTTGAAGGTCGTGCGTTGCCTAGCCTGCGTTACTTGAGGAGACAAGTGCGTTCGACCCTAAAGGGGAAGCGAGTGCAGCCAAGATCTAGAGGTACACACTTCAGCAAAGCGCGAGAAAGTGCAGGTGCGCGCAAGGCGCGGGAACACGCGCGCGTATTAGCGCGAAGCGCGGGAAAGTGCGCGCGCGTATGCGGAAAATGATAAAGACTAGACTCAAGTGATAATATAATGCAAGAAAAGAGAAGGGAGATGTGAAGTATAGACAAATAGACTTCTACTATGTTCTGCTAAGTAAATAGTGGGTGGTAACTAGTAATTGGGAGGTAAAAGTTAGGTAAAGTGTAGTATGTACTGCTGGCGCTTATATAGCGCGCCTAAGCACGGTCATGCGGAGCCGAAGCGCTACCGAGTAGGTATGTAAAAATATATATGAGTGAGAAACTATGACAAAAATAAAGGTGGAACTATGCTAATAAAGGAAATGGAAATATACATACTAGGGAGCTTGGTGGACAGTGGATGGATGCATCTGAATGGCTGGCGCTATAGGGCACGCAAGCGTGGGAACGCGCGCGCGCATACATCGTGAAGCGCGGGAATGGTGCGCGCATGGCGCGCATTGCGTGGGAAAGCTGCGCCTCATATAGAGATAGCTGCGGGTAGCGCACAGAGTGACACTACAAGTTCATGCTATGTACTTCCTAGTGTAAAGCTGTCATATCAGACCATGAGACACACGAGTCTCTACAACGGCTCCCACATAATCTATGGGGAGAAGCAGCCCTCACAGCAGCATATTTGTTCAACCGCACTGAATCTCGCGCGCTCCCTGCAGGGAAAACACCCTATGAGATGCTCCACAAAGTTAAGCCTGATCTCTCACACATTCGTGTCTTTGGCACGCGCTGCTTTGCACGTATACCCTCTGAACTCCAGGAGAAGTTAGGCCCCAGATCTCGCGAAGCTATATTCATGGGTTATGCCCCAGACGGCCAAGCATGGCGTTGTCGTGACACGGCAACCGGTAGTTTCTTTAACTCCAGGGACGTCATATTTGACGAGACTTTTTCTGGTCGTCCATTCCCAACAAACAGTGATGATTCGGACGAGGAAGATGAAGCACTGGCTCCTGCACAGTCCTCGGCACCTGTTCATCCTTCAACTCCCTCTATTCCCTCGTCATCCTCCGCACCTGCACCTTTACCAGAAGCATGTCATTCAGAACGGGCACGCATTCCCACAGCACATGGACAGGTCTTCCAGGAGCAGCTGGCATCGGATCGCGAATGCTTGGCACGTCAGTGTGAGTTGCGTCAAGCACGCATTCAGGGGGTGCCTCTTGAGGGGGTGAATACTTTGCCTGACGCTCCACCAGAAGAAGGTACCACTGATGATCCAGATGCCATTGTCCCAGATGAGGACGAAGTTGGCTATCCCCGTGTTCTCACCAATCTCATCGCCACCAAATTTGCCTGTGTCACCATCCATAGCGATGCTCGTCGGAATCCTCTCACCTCGGACTACAACATGAAGATTCCACCTTCCACTTTCGACGAGGCAATGCAACATTCGGACGCCAACGAATGGCTCAATGCCATGCGCAAGGAGATCAACTTGATGTCGGAGATGAACGTGTATGAGTTGGTGAAGCTTCCAGAGGGGCGCAGGGCGATAGGATGTAGATAGGTTCTCGAGTTCAAGGAGGATGCGAAAGGTGGGCCAGTGCACAAAGCTCGTCTTGTCGCGCAGGGATTCTCGCAGGTACCAGGCATCGACTTTGGAAAAATGTTTGCACCTGTCGCATGCCCATCATCCATTCGACTCCTTTCCGCACATGCAGCAGCTCACGATTGGGAGATTGACAGCTTCGACACAAAGCGCGCCTTCTTGTGGGGCAAGCTGCGTGAAGATGTGTACATGCGCCAGCCGCCAGGCTTCGAGAATGGGGCAAACTTGGTATGCCATCTTCTGTCTTCACTCTACGGACTGAAACAGGCTGCATACGACTGGTATGAGCTGCTGCATGCGGTGCTTATTCACCTGGGTTTCTTCCGTTGCGAGGCTGACTATGCTGTCTTCGTGTATGACCACATCAACAGTGAGGGGGTGCACGTCATCTGCATCATCATGTGGCACGTCGATGACGGCCTTGTGGGCTGCAACAATTGCAAGTTCCTTGACTGGATCAAGGGTCGCATCGCAGATCGCTTCGGCATCGCAGACTTAGGGCCAGTTGTCAAGCATTTGGGCGTCCAATATGTCCGTTCTCGCGCTACTCGAGAGTTGTGGATGCACCAGCAGGAGTACATAGTCTACCTACTCGAAGAGCATGGGCTTCGCCAATGCAATCCTGTCTCACTCCCCATGGACCCTGCCTTTCCTTTTGGATGAGACACAGACACCCACCCTCACATCGACAATCTCCCAACTGAATATCGCAAGCTAGTCGGGGAATTGCTCTACCTCGCAATGTACACTCGCCCTGACATTGCCCTCGCCGTCATGAAGCTGTCACAGCACAATTCCTCACCCGAACTCCATCACTACGCTGCTGCAAAACGTGTCCTTCGTTATCTCTCTGGTACCCTGTCCTACCGCATACATTACGGAGGAAAGAACACAGACACCACCATCCATGGCTTCAGCGATGCCGATTGGGCCACATGCCCAGAGGACCGCATCTCCATCACCGGGTACGTCTGGTACTACCATGGGGGTCCTATCTCGCACGTGGCGAAGAAGCAGAGCACTCAAGCATTGTCGTCAGTGGAGTCAGAGTACATGGCATTGACAGGAGCAATCCAGGACGGCCTATGGATCAAATCATTCTGCGAATGCTTGAATATCGCGTTCACCCTGCCTCTCAAGCTCTATGCTGACAACACAGGTGCCATCGCATTGTCGACAGAGGCCGCCAACCACATTCGCACGAAACACATAGACTTACACTACCATTTTATCCGCAAACATATCGAAGCCAGCACCTTCTTACCCATCTGGGTTTCCACACATTGCAACAGTGCCAACATCTTCACCAAGGTTCTTCCGCGTCCTACATTCATTGCGCATTGTGCAGGTCTCTCACTTGTGGTGGGTTGAGGGGGTGTATTGGAGTTGGGGTTTCGGTTTTGGGACTGATTAACATTACTTTAGGGTATCGTTCAACCTCGCCACTTCGTACCACATGCGTTGCGCTTGGCGCCGCATGGTCATTGACTTCTCCGGCTCTTCGAGCCCCGTATCTTGTAACATTCAAATACCTTGTCATCTTGCTCTTTGCGTACCTCAGTCGTTGTTCACCAACACTGAGGTACGCATCTCGTTTGTCTTGCTGTTTGTTTCACACTTACTTAGAGTTGTCTTAGTGTCGTGCTTTCCAACAGGTACTTAGATTGTGAATGCAGTCGTTGTTCACCAACACTGAGCATCGTGCTTTCCAACATATTGTACATATATATTCCAAACTACTACTTAGATACAAGAGGGGACCTATTGTGGTGTGGTGGTGAAGCTGCAGTGAGGTGGGGAGGGTGTGGGAATAATTGATATTGTGGAGATTCCCAAATGGGTGATGTTTTAGGTGTAGTGGGGTGGCTAAAAATGCGAAAATGTGGAGAAGCAATCTATTTTTAAGTGTTGTGGGGACATTCCCACAGTAGGTGGCCAAAAATGCGAAAATTAGGAGTGTGAGATTATTATGGGAGTGTCCTGAAAGGATCCTCCATTGATATATCAGCCCTACAATCATAGGTATCTATGGACTTGAGTAATTATTGTATCTGGCTTGCCCTGTAATTGTAAGAAGTGATACATCAGACCTACAGGTACAGGTGGTTCAGCAACGGGAGGGCCACATCCGAGCACAAGATATTGTGGACTATGTTGCCACACCAAAAGTGCAGGAGAGACTTGGTGCCAAGGCCAAGGTAATATCAAAGCGGACAGCGCAGCGGTGGCTGCGCAAACTCGATTGGCATTACGGACGAAAGCGGAATGGCATGTACATTGATGGGCATGAACATCCTGATGTTGTTGAGTATCGCAATCAGTTCATTCAATGATGGCAGGAGTACGAGAAGAGAATGTTTATCTATGATAATGATGGCAAGATTCAGTACACACCAAAGGGCTTCCCTGTCGCTCAAGCTGGCCGATTTCGTCTCATTCTCGTAACACATGACGAATCAATGTTTTATGCCAACAACTGTCGCAAAACAGGGTGGTCTCACTCAAGTGAGAAGGCCACTCCTCAACCCAAGGGCGAGGGACCATCATTAATGATTTCACATATGTTAACATCTGAATGGGGCCGTTTGCGGCATGGTGATGAGTGAGTATTGCAATTCACAGCATTGCATGAATTAATGCTGACTGCGTACAAATTAGTGAGGCGCGGGTTATTTTCAAGGCGGGAAAAAATCGTGATGGGTACTTTTCCGCAGTAGATCTGCTCGAGCAAGTGGAGCACTCCATTGATATCTTTGACACCAAAACCAATGGGTTTGCGACAGGCTTGTTCATGTTCGACAATGCACCAAGTCACCAAAAACGAGCACCAGATGCCTTGTCAGCTCGGAAAATGCCAAAAAGACCTCACCAGAACTGGACGCACCACAAAGATGGGCCACGCATGCGGAACGGCACATTCAACAATCAATCACAGGATTTTTATTATAGCGACAATCACCCAACTATGCCTGGCTGGTTCAAAGGCATGGAAACAATCATTCGAGAGTGGAATCTCTGGCCCACAGCTGGACTCAATGCACAGTGTGAGGGATTCAAGTGCGAGCTTAACCGCACAGACTGTTGTTGCCGGCGACTATTGTTTTCCCAACCAGATTTCACTTCACAAAAATCTCACCTCGAAGAATACATCACTTCCTGCGGCCATATTTGCGATTTCTATCTAAAATTTCATTGCGAACTAAATTTTATTGAACAATACTGGGGCGCGGCAAAATTTCAATACCGAACGAGTCAGCGCACATGCGATATGGATGCAATGGAGAAAAATGTCATTGACTGCCTTGATGATGTACCATTACTTCAAATTCAAAGGTATTTATTTTCATTGGCCATTGTATTATGTGCACTATTGATGATGTACACAACACAGATATGCGAATCGATCCGCACACTTCATTTCCGCGTATGCGCAAGGTCTTACTGGTGGCGAGGCAGCTTGGGCTAACCATCAGTACCATGGACATCGCACTCTACCTCCCTCCATGATTCTCGAGGTTAAGGAGACACTTAGAAAGGCTTAATGCACTAGAATATAGTGTTACTGCATGTAGCATGTACTAATCACTCGTCACTCGTCACTAATCCTTCTTGCGGCAGTCTCAACTTTTGAAAATTTTCAAGTCGAAGGTTTGGCCGCGTTTAGGGTTAGGGTTATGATTATGTAAGACGTGTTGGAAAAGAGTGACGCCTATCTTAAGTCTATTGATAGTTCTGCGCTTCCGAATTGCGTGCTTACTTTTTCCCAGGCTGTCACTTCCTTCGGCCTGGCTGCCGTCTCCGCTTGGTTCGCCTCAGAACGCTGGATATTCGTTCAGCATCGCGGTCATGTATGGCTGGAGGATGTGATACATGAAACAACCCACCGCATGCTCCTCCTTTCTGCTGTTGTGGAAGTGCGAAAGATCATCCATTACTGCAATCAACGCATCTTGGCGATCCGCGGCTTGATAAGACGAGTGTCTTTGAAGAAGGTAACCAATGCGATTACGCGGTTCAGACATAAGCACCATACTCTTCCAACCACACAGGAGGGCCCGCAGATGCTTGAAATTTCTCACCACCACGAACCAGCTTTATCTATGTGCTCGGAATATACCGAGCGTCCCAATTCTTTGGATGCACCTGCGAGTGAGGAGAGCGAGTCTTCCCGTCGATCCATTGCCCGTCAGCGCTTTAAGGGAGCTGTTCGTTCTGTCATCATGATGCAGCAACAGCAAGCGGGGCAGGTCCCGCTGTATCTACGGCCCTTCATGCCGCCACGGACACCTTCCTTTGACCGGAACTCCACTGCGGGAATGTCTCCCACCCGATTCTCGTCCATCGGTTTGAACACCATTCGAGGACAGAGAGTTTCCACGTTGATTCCAAAGCTGAGAACTTTAGAACCCATACAGGACCTTTCCATACATACAGCCCTTGTTCGGCATCTACAGTTCTCCCCAAACGGAAAATATCTCGCTACGTCAAGGTGCGTTATGATTTCTTTGTGGCTTCTCCGGCTGATATGCTGCGTCAAGTTGGGATCGGTCTTCTATCATTTTTCGTGTCGGGTCAAGCATATGAGGTGTTGCGCTTTACAAACATTGTTTACATTAATTTTTCCCAGGAATCTTTTTCAACTCAGGCTGTTCTGGTACATGTGCGAGGTTTTATCGGCCAAGTTGCATGGTATGCAGCGAGTGTTTCACTATCTTTAAATGCAAATGTTCAAATGTGATCGGACAGGTCTGCGACCGGTACCATTCTCTTGACAAGATTAACTCGCGGAATCAAGGTCTGGACGGAGGATGGACTCAGTAAGAGAACAATCGACCGGCCGCACTCTGTATCATCTATTGCATGGCTGCCTAACAGCGACAGTAATTCGTTTTATGGTCCTGTCTGGTTGTACGTTACTGATGCTTTACGACAGCACATTTCTTCTCCGTCGAAGGTAGTGATGTTTTTAGACTGGTTAGCAAAACTGTCATTATTTGTGTATGCACTGATAAATCGTGAACTCTTTCTTCAGGACATCCAAGGAAAGGTGTGATTAAATTACTCGGTGTCAGCCGAATCCCGACTGAATATATTTCAAGGTTCTTGATTCGTATCACTTTGGTCGCATCCAGTTGCACAATGTAGCTGTGACTCCAGATGGTCAACGGCTACTGGGTGTGGGTCCACTCCTTGCCGCACCTAATGGATTGCATCCAAGCCGCACCACTAGGGTTGAAAAACACATAATAGGTGAGCATTGTGCATGTCCACAGGCCATCTGGTTGACTTCGTATCACCTAGTTTTCAATATTGAGACCAAACAATTCGAAAGGTGAGCTACCTTCATCTTTTCGAGTATCTTTACTGATGGAGTTCAAAAGTCAGACACCCGTCGTGAACGACGTGCGTGATATCACGATATCCAAAAGGGGTGGAAACGTGCTGATTTCTTTTGAGCGCAAGGTACCCAGAGTCATGATATCTTTACATCTTCTGATCACTTATATCGTATTCGTAGACACCTCCACAGTTGTGGAAGATGGGGCTGGTACGGGATGCCAAAGGTCGTGAACAACATTCGTTTGCACAAGTCGCTAGGCTGCTTCTCCGTCATACGTATCTGCCCAAAGCCCAGGTGGACATCGCGGGCTCTAGCTACTTTGGCGGCAAAGAGGACCACTCATGAATACTCGGACACAGCGGGCGATATCCACATTTGGGATCGCGATAGTGCGGCTTTACTTCATTACATTAGACCCCAAACATTCGGCGGGGACTTGACATGTGTTGCGTGGAATCATTCCACCGACGAACCCTTTATGTTCGCCATAGGCAGCCACGACGGTACGGTACGCGTATGGACAACACCAGCGGGGGACCGCTCTTCTAATGATGCTTCCTATCTCGAGCGGCGCACTGATGCCGGTGCGACAAATTCGGATCAGTACGGGTCTTCCCCCATCCTGAGCCCGCCACCTGCGCCTGGATCCAGTCGTCGAGAAAGAGCGCCGACCATACGGACCACATTCTCGATTGGGCCCCCTGGGTAGAACATCGCTGAGATTCCGCATGAGCGCCTAATAGATGTGTGCGGGTCTGCATGTTCGCGTGTTCACCCAGATTTTATATATATTGTCCCTGTTAGTAACTTATTTAGGACAGTATAGTTTTAATACAACACTGTAATCACGCAATCATTCATCCTTAGACCCTCTTGGTCAAGACTACAGCTTGAAAATACAAACCAAGTATTGACAACATTACACAGAATTTCAGTCGCTTAATTCCGACTGTAATTTGCGATAGCGTATATTTCCAACCTGAGTGGATTTTCCAATCATACCGCGAAGAAATGAAAGAAGAGTATTACGTGTCGAACGAAAGGATTACCATATGGCATAAATGCAATTCATAGTATGTGGTAGGAGGGAAGGACTAGGGGCGTGTGAGTGTTGTACATAGAACATTACATTTGGTCTGATTTCATAATTGTAATGTCGAGTAACCGTACGAGATATCTTTGCATTTCAAAACGCAAGAGTGACTGCTCGCGGAGAGGGCTGTATCTCCACGGGCAAGACGTAGCATACTCCAGTCTCTCTAGAAAGCTGGAAAAAAAAGTAGTTAAGGATCGCAGCATGTAACATCACCGACGACTTACCGGCGAACCACGCACGTAAGCTGGATCTTGTAGCTTCATCACATGCCTCCATCGTGGATTGGAACGTTGTGAATGCCTCTCCAATTTTACCCGCTCGCATGAGAGCGCGGCATAGTTGCTTGTGGGCGGTGAGCCACAATGACTCAAGATCCCACCCGAAGAGCTGCCAAAAAAAACACGCAATTGAACATGAAGAAACATCGTTGACTGTGTAACACCAACGTACCACAGTAAAATCCCCATACATACGATGAATTGGCGATTTGGAAAAGAAAACGCTAGCCTTGACAGCGGAAGTGAAATGGTTGACAGCTTCAAGCTTACGAGACCAGCTGCTCAAGGCAATGGTGCCTAATTGGACGTGTAGATACGTCTGATGCGAAAATCGGTATCATCAAAGTCAGCACACAAAACTGTGCTTAATACTCACTTCAACGACACGGCAAGCAAGAAGATCGGTATCGGGAAAATCAGTGACTAGTTCTTGGACGCGCAGCATTGCCTCATCATGTTTATTTGCATTAAACAGTGCGATAGCCTGTGACTCATAATGAAGCGCGGAGTGTGCAATAAAAGAGAAACATGCCTTGATCAAGAAAAGTAAATGTGTTGTCCTTGCAACACCATCAGCCGATCTGAACGCAAGGTCAAAAACTTTCGTGGCGTCCTGGAACTGCCTTTTCCCATAGAGGGCAATGCCCTTCGCAATATAGCCTGTTAACGATGGATTAATGCGTATTGACTATGCCAGGATCAATGTTAGCCTATGTGAAGTGCATGCCGGATGACTTCATTTGCATCTCGAAGTGCATGATCCCAGTTGCGTTTGCGTGCCATAACAAATGAGCGAGTGGCATAGGAAGTGTAGTTGTTGGCGTGGGCCGTGATCCCTTGCGTGACTATCTTTTCAGCCGTAGACAATTCCCCAAAAAGAAGGGCGTTGCGGGCACTCGTGGTGATGGTGAGAATCTAAGGTATGCTCGAATTTAGTTATTAGTCAACGGTGGAAATATGCCTTTGAATCGGAGCTTTCGGCCTTGAAAATAGAAAAAGAGACGAGACGAGACGAACAATCAGAACGGACAGGATGATAATGGGAAAATACCTTTAACCTAGCATCCTTGGGCAAAGCATTCTTGGGTACTGCCCACTCTGATATCTTCTCATCGTCACCTCCGCTGAGTATATGCTTGCCATCCATGGAGAACGTGACACAGCACACCCGATCAGAGTGCTGGAAGATGGAGATAGTTCGTTGATCTGAAAGGCGCCAGAGACGGACTTGCTTATCATCAGATGCAGAAGCGACCAGCGTTCCAGCAGGACTCGGATGAATCGCAATGACATTAACATCCTTGGTGTGTCCCACCCAGGCATCACCGACCTGCTCCCAGGTGGATCCATCCCACTCTCGTATGATAGGATCCTCATAATTGCCTGATGAAAGGAGGCCTGTGCCATCGGGTGTCCAGGTGAGCGAACAATTATATGAGCTGTGACCATTAAACTTTGCGATACGGTGCCTCGTGCCCGGATTATATATTTCGATGTTGCTGGCTGTTGCAATAGCAAGATGTTCGCCAGAAGGCGAGTAGCGAACGCAGAAGACACGATCATCACACGTGATCGGTCTTCCTTGTAACTGCCAGGTTTTCGTATCCCACAACTTCGCCTTTTGGTCCATTGAAGCGGTGGCTAGCACTGCACCACTGGGAGAAAAGTCCAGGGATATCATCCCGAACTGGCTTTTGATAGCTTTGATGAGAAATTCTCCAGTTGCTCCGTGCCAGGCGATGACTTCTCCCTTCTCATCACCACTTGCTATCAATTGCCCGTCTCGCGATACCGCTAATGCCCACACCTCACTCTTAGTATGCCCCGCCATCATCTTCAACAATGTACCTGCCCTCAAGTCCCACATACGAAGCCAGGAGTCCGACGAGGCAGTGACCATACGCTGTCTATCAGGGAGCACTGCGACTGCGAGCACCGCTTGATAGTGATCTTCAAACACTCGAATGGGTGTAGTGCTAGGGCTGAGCCGATTCATTTTGCTGGAGGCTGATGGTATTGGGTACGGTCCTTGGAGATTGACTTGCTAGAGAGATAGTATCGGTCTCGTTTTAAGTCCTGAAGGTGCGTCCACCGAGCGTCTTTATACTGCCTCACAGCATCAGCCCCATCAGAACTCTCAATACATATAAAGCTGTGATGATAAGCGCCTTCGTGTTGCCGCTCTGATGAATTGACGAACTCTCCTGAATACCATGCATCAACAACAAAGCTATCGAACAAACTCAGTCCTTAGCTTCAATCGTCGAGACACCAAATTAATACGAACGTTCAAGCCCTTGCCAGCTCAAATGCACAATAGCAGTCTTTCAATCTCCACTAGTGGCACGTCCCGAGGCAGGACGCTTCCTTCCCAAATGTTATAGTCATATTTATAATTCTTGAACAACAAGTACGCCAATTGAAGTTATTTTGTCCTATGCTAAAGTGACTCGACTGAACATCTCCATCTAAGGTCCTTCACTCTTACGACTTCTATCGCATTCAGACGTGACTGTCACTATATATGGCTAGCGGTTGCGTCCACCACAAGCCACTTTAATAAGCATCTGATAGGTGAGTCAGGTGAGTGTGGGGCCACGGGCACTACCACAGACACGAGTCACCACCTCGTTTGTCTTCGAATTATCTACTGATGTAGCTCAAAAATACAATTCCTCGCTGTCGACGATGGGCATGGCATCATGAGTTTGGTCGAGTACGCCGTAGCGAGGGTCATTAAGTACGTCTATTCATGCAGTTTGTATTTGCGGAAACGTCCGCGGTAGGCTCACACGTGATCCTAAGGATCGTGAAAACTCCTCGCAATTTGCGTGACTAATTATGCGTTTCACGTATCTGCAATAGCTCACGGGATACTGCGGTTCGGGTCACGTACTTATGCAGGAAGGAAGCTACCACCACGTGTGCGTATATATACATTTTATGTGTGCTTGGAACGACGGGCGATGTTCATATCTAACGCGGTACTGCAACTTCGTTCCGCTACGTTGGACTTGTGCATTTTCATGAAGGAACTTCCTCAGATACTTTGGCTCAATTTCTACTTGACAACCAAGGCCGGCGATGCGTAGTTGTTCTAGACGTATGTTCTCAGCCTTTTCCCACGACACTGGCTCACTTTCAATCCAAAGGCATTTGCTCTTCTCTCATGCCTTGAGCAAGTCCATATACCGTTGTGAATACGACCGACAGTTGTTCACCCTTTGTTGGCACATTCATGTTCACCTTCTCTTCCGACCGCAATCCACATGTTTATGTTGGCACCGTCGCATTCGGTACAATGGCATGTGCATATACTTGCTCTTTTCCCGTTCAAACGAGTGAACTCCCAAGATGCACTTCTTTGCAACTTCACCATCACACTTTGTGCGATTCTGATGGACGCATGGTACTGAGCCTTACTAACCAGACGTGGGTCTTTTGTTCTGTGCATCTAAGAGCATCCACTTTCAGAAACTTCTCAAGTGGTCTGTTCTTGCTGCGCACGCCACCTTCATACTGAAGACAGACCCAGGTCAGGACCCAGATGAACGATTCAGCATCATACGCATACACATGGTCGACCTTGCCTGCCATGGCTTTTGGCGAGGGAACGTTTACCGCCGGCGCTCGAGGCCGCTAGGACTGTCTCGTTAAAATGACGATAAGTCGTAGTCGTTGAGAACGCCTATGAATTGACCATGTAAGCGGCACCCCATGATATTGCTGAGACTGACGTTGCAGTGATATATACCCCTTTTCCAGAGGGCGCGATGGCCTGTCAGAATATGGAATGCATGTACGAAGAGCACGAGAAGGAAAAAAACACTTACACTTTACCATTTGCCACCACGCGGCGAGGAACTCCCTCTGGGTGAGCAAAGTGATGGGGAGAAGCTTTTTGAACACCACGATGCACAGGGCACAGCTGCTCCGTTCAGCGTCCTTGAGTCCTAGTGTGCGCCTGATTTTTGCGGTGGATGTTCGCTTGTCGAACTAGATCATCTCCGGATCAGCAATGATGCCAGTGGCCCAGCACCTCTGATTGATCTTTTTTTGTAATCTTGTAGACATCATCGAGGATCTGAGGCTTTCTCTGGTGCCTCCTCTGGCCAATAGAGACTTTTATGTATATTTCCGTGCTGAGCGACAGCCGACAGTGTGCGTATTCGCAGGACGGGCCCGGGAGGGAGGCTTTGGGAGGTTTGTGCTTTGATCGGAGAACTGCAAGGAAAATGAACTGCATAAGGAGATGGTGTTGCGGATGCCCACAGGGATCAGTCAGAAGATGGAGTTGTGTGGTTGGTTGGGTTGCGCTTAGATGACATTGATTTGTATAAGCCGGGACCATTCTCAGGAATCGCACTCCCCTATATCTCACTATCATGATGTATGAAACCGAAAAAAATGCGATGCCCAGTGTTCGGTGCGAAGCTGAAGCAGCGTACGTTGTAGATATATTCAGATACCTACTGAAAGTTGTGCGATGGGCAGAGCGAGAGGGGTTAAAGAAGAAACTTGATCATAATGCGAAGAATGATTCAACGACGGGGGACGAAGCACACCAAACAATTTTCAACCGACACGTTGTACCATGTCGGAAGCGAGATATGCAGCGAACATGTATGAATAAGGAGCACAACGGTGGCGAACAGCAAAATGATGGGGTAATCATGAAGGATAATGAAGGCACCCGCAGACACGTAGAGTACATCACCAACTTATAAAGATATTAATATGGGTAGAGATCCGCCTAACAGTTCAGGAGACGCAAGATTTGACCGTTCTCCCGAGCTCTCCTTGGTCGAGGAGACAATGACTCGGATCCTATGGATGGACAAGCAACGACATCTGCCGAGTGGGTGGACCTTGCCTGCAGAAGATGGATCAGGGCCTCTTGTGTGGTGATCGACAAGTCGCGAGTCTCAGCGCACTACCGTTTGACGTGACATTCATCCCCTGAGCTCCGATGTGTAACCTTGAGGACTACAGGAAAGTGATTCTAAGGCTCGCTGATGGCAGCTGGGTCCTCTTCTCCCACTTTTACTCCATACAAGAAAGATCGCACAGCCCGGCTGCGGAATGCGGACAGTGACTTCTGATAAGACGTCCTGAATCAGATCCCTCGGTTATTCGTGTGTTCAAGCTTAAGAATGAACAGAAGTGTTCGGCGAAATGGAAGTTTGAAATCTGTAAATCAGAAACGGAGGCAAAGGCAAAGGCTGCCGATCAGTAAAATTCTTCTGCAAAATTTTCTTGTGCGACGCGCGGGACGCTTGAACGTCAAGATGGACCAATAAAATGTTTCATTTACATCGCACCCAATAGATGCTAAGGGCAACAACCACAGCATAATTCGAGGATGAGTGATTTCGATGCTCCCTGGGTCCTCGTCTCACACTTCTGTTGTAGAAAAGCTCGCGCAGTCTATTAGTTATTCGGATGCAGAGAGAGATGGCTGAAAAGAACATCGAGAAAGACCATCAGATTCCTTGATTATTACTCAGGTGTTCAGGGGGACTACTGAAAGTGACTTGTCGTCCGAAGATTTGAAATTTGTAAATCAAAACGGAGGTAAAGGGCCGCCGTGAAGGTGACAGCTGTACAGCCTATGGTTCTTCAACGCGCCCACAAGCCCTGATGGCGTGCCAGCCCAGTGAGAATGATCGCATGCGCCTCTGTACGCGGTAAAACTTTATACCATAACAAACCTTCTTTATTTGGATTGCAACCGGCACGTGTTGGATACATGCCAAAGAAAACAAGAGAGATCAAGGTAGGAATCTAGGGATACATGATGATCTGACTCATGGTCGAAGGTGATTACATAATTGTCGTTGTCACGAACTCGGTCAATTTATCGTTTACTAAACCGTGAGTCTGGCTCAGACTGCCATCAACTTCGTTCAACTAGTACTTATCGATTATCAATTGTGGACCTTGACTTGAAATATCTAACAATGGTGTTTTGCTAGTTTAAAAGCTAGCTCAGGTTTGCGTATCCAGATTTTCAACCCACTTTCTTTTCTATCTGAGCCTCCTTAAGCCTCATCATCATGGCCGACAATGCTGACGCCACCGTACGTGACAAGACACCTCCCCGTAACTCTGCCTTGTCTGCCGATTCGGAGACTGGGCTCAAGTCCACCCCACTCGCAGTCGGTTCTGCTATTGTCAGCGAACACATCAGTACTGTTGGCCTTAAGTGCGTCAGCTCTCCTTTTGTTCTCGCCACCATCACTCATCAGTGAACTTCGCAGAGTCAAAAATGTCAGCCCATGGATCGCGAGGGACGTCCAAAACTTTGAGAAGTGTAAGGCAGATACGATGCTGCAAGAACTCCTTGCAAGATGCACAGGTCGCTCTCAAAACCTTTCTGTCAACGAGAAATCGAAGCTACTCGAAACTGCCCTCAATGCTGTTCTGCCTATCTGCAATGCGGGGGCTGTAGCGCAGGAGATAAAGGGACACCTGACTAATTTGTAAGTCAGTATCTCGAGCAGTGCGAAAGAAAACTGACGCCATTGTCAAGTTGTGATACCAACCTCGAACCATTGACATATGCTCCTTTCGTCAAAGCCGCCAACTGTGCGCTCCGTGAACTAAGCAAGGTGAATGTAGATGGGATACCTGCGTTCAAGATCGACAACAAGACCAACATTCTACTTCATGTCAATGATCCAATGCCCATATACCAGGACCACCAGGACAAACAGTCCGAACGCAAGCCTGACGTTGTCGTGGTCTCTCATCAAACTGCCCTGGGTACGAAAGCACACGAAACGCAAGAATCCCAGGTTCTTACCGAGACGGCGTGCAAATCGCCCACAGACAACTTTCAATGGACCGATGTTCGATCGACATTGGAGTTCAAACGCACCCGGAAGTCTCTGACCCATCCGCCGTCCGTTTATAAGACAGATTATGTCGTTCCTTCTCCTTCTGCGCAGTACATGGAATATAGGAAGGACACGAACGGCCCTGCTAAGCCAACAGGTTCAACGCCTGCTACTGGGTCTGCTCAGACCCCCCACGAAGCATCGAATGAGTGTAAGCTGTAGTTTGTCCGTTTTGTGCTTTCTGACTGACATGTGCGAGATAGTAAGACCCTCGTCGCAATCGAGCAGAGGAGTCAAGCGCAAGCGAGGCGGCAACAATGAAGATCGGACTGAAGAGGACGACCCGACAAAACCCCCTCCTATCGTCCAGAACGGCCTCTACGTTGCAGAGATGTTCGCGGCTCACATCGCGCGGCAACACGTCATCTCCTTCATAGTGAACAGTAAGTTGATGGGATGCTGTTAACCTGGCGCCAAACTGACAACTCCTTCCAGACGATTATATTTACATCTGGTTTTGTGATCGCGAAACTACGATTCAAGGCGCTGCCATCAACTTCGTTCAGGACCTTCCACGCTGGTTGGTCTTGCTTCTCATCATGCAGCGGATGGGATACGAACAATGGGGCCTCAACCGCGTGTTTGAGCCTGAGCCCGGATTTTCGGGCAAGGTGATGGTTGAGGATACCCAGATCGACCTTGAGTTGGATGTGAAGTCTAAGGAGCGCGTGACTCATTTCGGTATACGCGGACGTGCAACTATTGTGTTTCCGGTAAAGAGCGAGGCACTATCAGATCGGCAGCGGGACGCCTGTTTTCTGAACGAATCCCCTGAACTGGTGGCCAAGCTCTATTGGCCAGAAGAGACGCGTCAGAGCGAGCCGGACATCCTCAAGGAGGTTTACAAGATTGCACAGACAGATCCGGATGTGCGAGGCCACGTCCCAGAGCTGGTCTGGTTCCACAAGTTTGAAGAAACATCCACGTCCAAAATCCGAGTCGCACTAGGACTGAAGGACGCTGAACGGGCCGAACAGGGCAGCCGCGTCCTGTACATCATCGTATTCAGAAAGCTTATCCCAATTACGACGCTTTCTGGCGAGGAGTTCATTGTCGCATGGTGGCAAGTTGTGAAGTGTAAGTTTTTTTCCCGTTCTCCTGCTCTTCATCATTTATCCACTACTCGATAGGCCATCGCGCCCTCTGGAAGCGAGGCGTTCTTCATCGGGACGTCAGCCCTAGCAATCTCATGGTGTACCGCTTATGCGGTCAATACATAGGCGTTCTCAACGACTACGACTTATCGTCGTTTAAACGTGATGGTCCCAGGGGCCTCGAGCGCACCGGAACGGTACCATTCATGGCGGTAGAGCTTCTCTCGCCAGACGCCATGGCAGGCAAGGTCGAGCATCTGTATGCGCATGATGCTGAATCGTTGATCTGGGTCCTCACCTGGGTCTGTCTTCGGTATGAAGGTGGAAACCTCCTCAGCAAGAACAGACCATTGGAAGAATGGCTGAAAGTGGATGCTCGTACATGCGCAAAGGAAAAGGGCAACTTTGGCTTTACGGGGATCAGAAGCGTGCGTCCATCCACATCACACGCAGAGTCCTGGGACCTTGTAAGGAGGTGCTTTTCGGCGGTCCAGTCACTTTATACTGCATACGAGTACCGCAAACTGACCGATGAATTGGCTTTTCAGTTGTTGCTTGAGAGGCCTAAGCTAGAGCATGACAATCGTAGACGTACTTGTAGTTGAGGTAGCGTGCCTCCCTTATAAGTCGCTTTGTAGAATGAACGGTCACAGGCAAGAAGCGACGGTCTTGGGTACCACTATGACTTTGTAATGAATAGAATACAACAATCATGGAGGCTAAGCGTGCACATTCGAGAACACGTAGTTCCGCTTTCCAGCATCTTTTGTCCAACCAATTAAGTGTTTACAGTATCAAGTCAGTATTGACAACATGACACACGGTTTCAGTTGCCTAATTCCGACTGTAATTTTGCAATGGCGTGTATCTCCATTTTGAGTGGATTGCCCAATCATACCGCGAAGAAATGGAAGAAGAGTACTACATGTCGAACGAAATGATTACAATATGGCATAAATGCAATTCATAGGAGGTGGTATGTAGGAGGAAGGTAAGATGACGATAAGTCGTAGTCGTTGAGCACGCCTACAAATTGACCATGTAAGTGGTATCCCATGATATTGCTGAGACTGACGTTGCAGTGATGTACACCCCTTTCCCAGAGGGCGCGATGGCCTGTCAGAATATTGGATGCATGTACAAAGAGCACGAGGATGAAAGAATACTTACCTACACTTTACCATTTGCCACCACGCGGCGAGGAACTCCCTCTCGGTGAGCATCGTCACAGGGAGAAGCTTTTGAACATGGTGATGCACAGGGCGCGGCTGCTCCATTCAGCGTCCTTGAGTCCTAGTGTGCGCCTGATTTTTGCCGGTCGAACCAGATCGTCTCCGGATCAGCATGCCAGTGGCCTAGCACCTCTAATTGATCTTTTTTTTTTTTGCAATCTTGTAGACTTCATCGAGGATCTGAGGCTCTCTCTAGTGTCTCTTCTGGCCAATAGAGACTTTTATGTATATTTCCGTGCTGAGCGACCGCCGACAGTGTGCATATTCGCATGACGGGAGGGAGGTTTTGGGAGGTTTGCGGTTCGATTGGAGAACTGCAAGGAAAATGAACTGCATAAGGAGATGGTGTCGTGGATGCCTACGGAGATCAATCAGAAGATGGAGTTGTGTTAGATTAGATTGATTTGTATAAGGCCGGGACCATTCTCAGGAATCGCACTCCCCTATATCTCACTATCATGATGTATGAAACCGAAAAAAATGCGATACCGCGAAGCTGAAGCAGCGTACATTGTAGATGTGTTCAGATATTTGCGAGCTACTGAAAGTCGTGCGATGGGCAGAGCGAGAGGGGTTAAAGAAGAAACTTGATCATAATGCGAAGAATGATCCAACGACGGGGGACGAAGCACACCAAACAATTTTCAACCGACACGTTATGCAATGTCGGGAGCGAGATATGCGAACATGTATGAATATGGAGCATGATGGTGGCGAATAGCAAAATGGTGGGGCAATTATGAAGGATGTTGAAGGCACCCGCAAACACGGAGAGTACATCACCAACTTAGGGCGTAGCTATTTTGACGCGGTCCTGCCGCGCCTGCCGCGGTCGTGACGCGGTCGTGACGCGGCCGTGACGCGGCGTGACGCGGCACTGACGCGGCACTGACGAACCTTGACGCGGCACTAACGATCCTTGACGCGACCACTGACGCGCCATTCCTATATTCTATATTCAACTTCCAGATCAAGTTGGATGAGTTCACGACCACTCTTTTGTTATTTTATTTGCCTCAGAGCCATGTACAACTAGGTATACATAAGCCAATGACTATTTTCTTTTCCTCCCTCTCTGGACCCTTCGAGCCTGTGGAGCACATCGACGTTTAACGGGCGGACATTCTTCGGCCGACAGACAAGGAACTACAGCTTCGGATAGCTCGTCTGCAGACTCCAAAGATGTAGCATCAGAGTTATCACTGAATAAGGGGCCGCGCTGTCAATCACATAAGTTAGATATCTATCGAACGGAGCAGGTAATGTCTTCCTCACTTCAAGTTCACTCTCGCTATAATCTCTTGCAGAAACCCATTCATCAGGAATTCCGAGATACAATTTCCATCGCCTGTGATGTTGGCCAGCATCCAAACCCCACTGCTGGTTGCCTGCAGGTCCTGCTTCTTCGGAATCCTCGAACATCCTTCCTTCTAGTGCGGTCAGACACTCGAGGTCGACATCAGCCACGAAGCTATTGGTAGGATAGCTTATCATGAGATCAGCCCAAGCCATCTTCAACAGCATGCTATCGTTCCATTCTTCGTTTCGAGCTTCGATGCGTTTTTCAAAATCACTGGCCTTTCGGTGAGCAACCACGAGAGTGAAAGCATGCACCAAAGGCAGTTCTATTTGTCAAATCTGAGTTCACAAGGAGAATATGTTGGATGACGCACCTGAACGGTCATAGCAGGGTATGAGGTCCCCAAAACTCAGCAGCGGACCCGGCCGATCTGGATAATTTTGATTCTCTGTCTCGTTGGGATAGAAAAAGTTGAATATATGTTTGATTAATTGCTAAAAGATGGTTATAACAAGTTTACTCCGTATTTTAAAGAACTCACAAAGGCCATGATACGATTTACAAAAGCGCGATAATAACGGTTGTTTCTCGAGCCCAGAGGAGACAACGAAAGAATGCTTAGTAAAATAAATTTATTACTGCCTATGGACAATTACAGTGTACGACGTCTAATTCTGTCAGGATGAAAAGGAACACTGTTAGAATATCAATTATTATGACAGATGTAAAGTAAAATGTACCTAAGTTATACGGACAGTGTACCGTTGCCCAGACGTATCAGGTTGTTTTTGGAATTTTCAATTTTAGTGTGAGATACTTTTACGCCGTTTTACCGTCACGTGACGTCCGGGTTCGGCCGGATTTCTGGAACCCTTCTGCTTTTGGGGGCAGGCAAGTCTTTGCGTGCCGCTTTGCATTCTTTCTCATCGCCGGCCAATGCAATCTATGTTTCGAGTTCCTTTCGACGAACGATTTGCCAAACAAATCAAATTATTTTGTTGAGTCCTGCCAGCTGTGTGTGAATCCACGACAAAAAAACAAATCTATGAGGAGGACAGTGCTAGTACTAAGAGACAGAACTTCGAAGCTAGTTTGTGTGCATGCGTGTGTGGGGGTGGTGAAATGTCCATGAGTCTTGAATGGTTGTGCTATGGATCAGTGTATGCGTGCATGGATGGACGAGGCTTCCTCTATCAACTCCGAGTCAGGAAGACTGAATGCAGGTTGTGATTGTCAGCGTGAGGCGGATGCTCGGACCTCTGGCCAGCTGTTCTTGCTCGCTCATCTGGCAGTGATTTCTCTGTGTGCCTTGTGCCGGCACTGGATTGCATCGAAGAGTGGCTTGGCCCCACAGTTTGCTTCAGGGTACTCCTCCAGAAACATGTTGAACTCCGAGCGATCCGAAGAGACTTTGGCCAATGGATCCGAGATAGGAACGATGAGGGAGTAGACTGGTACGAGCGCATCCCGAAAGAGCAATGAACGAGCGACATTTGATGTCGGATCATGCTCAGCAATATTTACTTACAATTTTCTTTCCTACTCTACCCGCACTTAAAACACTCAATGTTTTTGTAGCAACATCTCAGTCCATTTCAACAGACTGAGATGTGAGTATCATATTTCTACCTACCATTGACAAAACAGAACTAACACGTTGTAGTATACTTGTTAGGTACTTTCCTCAATGTAAAGAGTCCGTTTCAACAGACTGAGATTATACTTGTTAGCTCTCCATCGTCCGCTCGCTTTGAACTTCTAGAAAACACTCTGTCATCTCTGTGCAGCCTGTCAGAAGAGGAGCAACGTGAATCTGAGTCACAGCCAAGGTCAAGCACCACCTCTTGAACTTGAAGTCAGTGTGACGCACCAGTAGAACTCTATGGCGATGACCTTGCAGATGTTCTGCTTCACACTGGTGATTGTGTGCATGGCACCAGTATACCACTCCTCCAGCCAGTCCGCAATTGTTGTATCTTTACAGCGGTATGTGCTATGGTTGACCTGGCACTGATAGCAGGCCTTGGTGCGGCATAGAGTGTGGATGTTGATACTCGTACAGAGACTGTGGGTGTTTGGGACTTGGGAGAAGTTGTTGTTGTTGTTGTTGTTGTTGTTGTTGTTGTTGTTGTTGTTGTCCAAATCGTCCAAGTCAAAGAAGACCGAGGGACCTGAAGCTGAGGTACACGATGACAAGTAGGGTGCGAGCAAAGACAATGGGCAGGAACAAGAGAGAGCTGATGTTGGCCCCAAACCGGCAGGGTAACAATGTTTCATTCTAATATATTCAATAAGAAAATACTACTTACAGTATAAAGTCTAGTGCCCATGCAGACGAGTGTCTCAGTTTCTGTTTCCAGAGACTGAGACTAATCTTACCTATTAGATTCTATCTGCGCATCAACTCTGATCTCCAGACTTGTCATGGTGTGAGTGGTGCTTGACCCAGCCTAAATGAGGCTTCTGACATGCCATGGTTGGGGCTTGACGTGGTGGTGCAGAGTATAGAGAATGGATCGAACTTGACAGGGAGGTCGAGGCTTGATGAGGTGGGACAACACTTGACACTCCATCTGAAAACCAACATAGATGAACGGATTAGAGGTGATACAACAATACAGGAAAGATGCATACTAGTAGTGTGGACAGAGGACAAGCACCACAAATTTGGTGAGAAGTGAATACAGCACTATAGAGCCTGTACACACGTAGGCAGACACTCATACTAGTATGTTGATCATTAACTAAAATTCAAAGTTGTTTAGAATTTATTACAGTGTCACAGGCCTGTCATGACCATACATGCATCAATTTCACCTGGCCCAAGAGCTGACACACTTAAATGCCTATCTCTACTCTCACGCTGTCTGTCTCACTTTATGATCATCCTTGGGAGCTGAAAAACATGCTGTAGAAGGCCTGTTTGCAGTACACTACAGCAGGAAAGACTTATGACAGTCTTTATCTTGGTTTCACCCGCTAGGATTTGTTGAATGGCGTGTATAATATCTATCCTCAAAGTTCTTGTCTTCACTATTATTGACCTGCATCCTTGGAACGACAGATGACTTAATAGTAGATCTAGAATAACAAACTAATATTTGGTTAGAAAGAATGCAAAGCGACACACAAAGACTTGCCTCCCCCCAAAAGCAGAAGGGTTCCAGAAATCCGGCCGAACCCGGACGTCACGTGACGGTAAAACGGCGTAAAAGTATCTCACACTAAAATTAAAAATTCCAAAAACAACCTGATACATCTGGGCAACAGTACAGTGTGACAGTTGAGGTTTGACGTGGCACTGACACGGTATGTGCTATGGTTGACGCGGCACTGTAGTAGGTCTCGACGCGGCATAGAGTGTGGATGTTGATATTAGTACAGAGACTGCGAAGATATTTGGGAGAACTTGTCGTGGTGTGAGTAGTGCTTGACGCAGCCTAAACGAGGCTTCTGACATGCCATGGTTGGGGCTCGACGTGTTGGTGTAGGGTATAGAGAGTGGATCAAACTTGGCAGGGTGAGGTCGAAGCTTGACACAGTGAGACAACATTTGACACTGCATCTGAAAACCAACATAGATGAACGAATTAGAGGTAATGCAACAATATAGGACTGACGGCAAGATGCATACTAGTAGTATGAATGCAGAGGACAAGCACTGTAAATTTGGTGAGAGGTGAATACAGCACTATAGAGCCTGTACGCAGGCAGACACTCATATGTTGATCATTAACGATGATTCAAAGTGTTTGGAATGCGATATGAAGTTGTGTAAACATGATTTGTACATAGGAATTTGTTACAGTGCCGCATCAATTTCACCTGGCCCACCAACTTATAAAGAGATAAGTATGGGTAGAGATCCGCCTAACAGTTCAGGAGACGTAAGATTTGACCGTTCTCCCGAGCTCTCCTTGGTCAAGGAGACGATGACACAAGCAAGAACATCTTTCAAGTGGGCCTCGCCTGCAGAAGTGGATCAGCGCCTCCGAGTCTTGTGTGGTGATTGACAAGTCGCAAGTCTCAGCGTGCTACCGTTTGACACGACATTCATCCCCCGAGCTCCGATGTGTAACCTTGAGGACTACAGGGAAGTGATTCTAAGGCTCATTGAAGGAGCAGCCGGGTCCTCTTCTCCCACTTTTACTCCATACAAGAAAGATCGCACAGCCCGGCTGTGGAATGCAGACAGTGACTTCTGATAAGACATCATGAGTCAGGTTCCTTGGTTATTCGTGTGTTCAAGGAATGGTAATTTATGTTGCCAATGCACGATTTTTGGATCGCAAAACATGAAAGGGACATACAATGTTGACTTATCGAAAGACGTAATGATGCCAATTTGCGGACCACTGTTAACTGTCCTGGTCCCACAATCTAAAGATTTTTGAGGGCAAACAAAGGGTTGCAAGAAATGATAGGGAAGCGACGGGACTTGGAGCATAATTTGTACCCAAACTGCTACCTAAGGGCGAAAACCACATTTAACATGCATGCGTTGATACATATGCTGTATGTCGAAAGTACAGATGCGAAACGGTCAGAGGTCCATAAACTTTGAAACAAAAACATACGACTACAATATCTCTATGGTCCTGATGTCCATCGACAACGAATCTTTGCGCTCGCAGTTGAAATGAGGATCAAATATTTAGCTATTAGTGGATTGGGGAGGCCAGCTCTGACAGGGTCATCCTCGATTTCGATGCATAAGACCTGGCATTTTGTGAAAGGGGTTAATGCCTTACGGATGAGAGCAGCACGCATGAATGAAGATGTCTCGTCATTGAAGGGAGTTACCTGCAGCTGGAGGCGACCTCCTTGGGTGTAAGGCTCTTCTAACATCGAGCTCCTAAACGTTTACAAAAGCTTGAACCTTTTGGCGGAGTTTGAACGGTTTGACCATCTACGCTCTGTGACATAAGCTCAGGTCCTACTAAACAACAAAAGACAAACTGGAAGCGCTAGCCTTGAAGCTTCAAGCTTCAAGCTGGCAAATTATCAGGAAAGGTCAATTGGCAATGCTGTCACGTTCATTTCCACCATCTCAAAATCTTAAGTGAGTCCATCTCTACTTTGTGCGAGCAGCCGTTAGCGTTTCTTTTTGAACCACAGCTGCTCAAGACGAATATATCGTCAAGCCTTTCTTTTCTCGCACCATCACAGTTATTCTTGGATCACGGTGCACCTCGCATTGTAGCCTACTTACGCTCTTGCAGACCCGACCTGCGTATCTCTCAAACTAATCGATAATATGCGAAGCTGGCCGCCCACTCTCGCACCTCACATATCTCTCTCCAGCCAGATCCGTGATCAGGCCGGCATGCGCTTTCATCCACATATTTATCATCTTGAATTTGCGAATCTGTTTGTTCCAAATATTTCTCTTATTCACGAGCGTCTGAGCGACGCCCAAAGATAAGCTGAAGCGGACATATTGAGTAGAGTCCGGGATCTGATTTGTTGCGAATGCTGTGAAAGTACACAGCATGACGGGATTAACTGTCCGCCCATGGGAGCTGAGCGTATCAGTTTCTGTTCAACCCTTGTTTTGCAATCCACTATCGCAAGTAAATCGGGTGGTGGTAAGTTATGAATTTGCTGCCGTTCTCGGAAACTTGACTACATAGGCTAAACACCTTTGGCTCACTTCTGAAATTCTCCAGTGTTCTCCTGCTTCTCACCCAATGCAGCACGTACATAAAATATCGTGACGAACCGCGACACAGTGGCTGACCCAGTCTCATAGCCCGGAGGAACTGGAGTGTCGTTTTATTGCGGGAAACGACATAATGTACATTACTAGTTTTCTAAGAACTCGATCAGACATGACTCAGAGGACCTGGACTCACGGTCATGGTGTTCAAAATATCATGATGGGATCTTCTTGTCGGTTCAGATCACATGATGATAGAGTTACAGTGTGCAAATATATATCCAATGGCATTAAGGGAGTCCTCCCTTCGCGAATTTTTCCTATGCAAGAATTTGACAATCGAAGTAGGGTCCATTCCTCGAGAACAGAGCAAGACGAGAGCCTGTCCTGTGTGTGATATGGCATGTAACACCTCCTTACCGCCTCATCAGAGAACCTGTGAGAAGAAGATATCGTCATATATTGTTATATATCGTAATATATAGGAAAGGTTTTCATCACATTGGAATATAAAGTGATATAAAGCAATATATGACTATGTAAAAGCACCATAATCAGCATAATCCCCAGCAAGAACTCACCGGTTTACTGATGCTTGAGCTACTTTCTACATATTGTAAGGACGGAGCGATTTCCAATATCCTGTGATTCCCATGTAAGCTATATTGCAGGGTTTGGCTTTCCAGGCGTCTTTTCGTTCTCCCACTACTCCGCTCCGAGTCGTTATCTTTGCAATGTCAATTGCTCTGGACCATGGAGCATTGCTCATCGGTGATATGCTGGGCTTCGGGCGCGTGATCCATGATGCAAAAATATGATAACTATCTGATGTAACTCCTCACAGCTTGTCGGGTTGCATTAACATGCAATTCATCGTGTACTGTCGGGTGTATTTTCACGAGAGTTGGCGTACTAAGTCATTGGTACAGAACTTTGTCTTTCAAGTTTGCATGTTTTGATCATCTTACGCAGGTCATTGTAATATGGTACGTTCGAGTGTGCTGTTGTATGTGAGACGAATGCCAGCGGAAGTCAGGCTGTTTGATTTATGCCATTCCGCACTTGTGGCAAGCGCCGTCTGGGATTCCATCATTGCGAGTGATAGTGGCTTGGATACCCTTGACACAATCCCATCAGTGAATCGGTGAACAAATTACAATTTCATATGTAAGTATATATTACTAGTAATCACAACAATCGCCGTAAATCTGGTGGGGGGGTTTACTTGGAAATGTCTGGCATTATGAAGGAAAGACGAATTTTAAAATAAATAAACCAAGTTGCCCTAGCCTCTATGTACGATTTAAGACGTGAACTAGTCTATGGATGAAAAATGTGATGCCAATTCATGAAGTGGATTTTGGAACCATTATTGCCAAGACGAGCACAAAGGTCGCTACTTACATGAATACCGCACCCTTTTGCAATCTTCAAACCAATAGAACCATGCCTTGCATGAAAAAATTCGGTTAAAATATGACAGTTGAAAGTCTTGATCATCTGGTTTGTGTTGTCTAGTTCTCGCATTCACGGCGCAGGTGGAGCTCTGTGAGTTGATATTGGAAATTGTTGTATTAAATGAGATTTTGCCATGCCGCTCGAGCAGCAGCTACAAAGTGCTAGCGTCCAAAATCCTTCATTCAAAAAGCGGTTGGCAAACCAAATCACAAGAGCTGCACTTGGCGGATGAAGCAACTGCGACAGGCATTAGCATATCAAAATACTTCTCAGCCAATGGGAGACATACTGAAGAAGAGATAGATTTTCAGGCATTTGCAACTTTTTGAAAATGTCACTTTGTGTGAACGAACACGAAGTATACTACCTAAATGAAATGCAAGATATATCACACATAATTTGTTACCTTGTTACGCAGTCAGACACAACGTGACACAGTGCCGCAAATACTTGATTTATATAGCAACAAAAAGACTGCCCTATTCTCAATACAAGGTAGATGTTAGCATATACGTTATAGTTCACAAATTGGTGAGAGGCTCCAAACACTGAGGGAGAGTTCTTCTACCAGCAAAGCCTCCAGCGACTCACATCAAGGCACTTGGTTCTCGAAATACCTTGAATGAGCGAGTCGGTACGTTCTGATCAGCTTTTCCAAAGACAAATAACATCAGATCATCACCTTGTGTAAAATCAAACCTCTAGAATGTCGAGCAAGTTCAAAGATTTAGCAATAGCGACGACGTCTCAAAATGTTTAGAATTTTGGCGCAGCACTGCCACCACACACGGGCAGTGCTACATTGTAATATCATGTCATCTTTGGCATCTTTACAACTCCGCCCCTTTTGACGTCGAGTTTCTAAGTTCGCCGATGCTCGCGCGTTATCACATATGCAGAGTTTTTTCTCTTACAACAACAGAAGCAACTTGCTTATAAGTCACATCGTTCAATTCCTTATTTCAGAAAAATAGTATATTTTTCTCGTTGTATGCAGGAGTACCAACTACATCTGTCCATGAAAAAATCGGTAATTTTATCTGGGTGCATACAGGAGTATAACAACACCCGTCCATCAGATATCACCCCTTCTGACCTCGAGTTTCTAAGTTTGCCAATCTCGCACATTCTTGTGTGTTATCATAGACAAAGAGTATTTTCTTATACAACAACAGATGCAACTCGTTGACAAGTCACACCGTCCAATTTTATATTTCAGAAAATGAGCATATTTTTCTTGCCGTACGCGGGAGTATAACTACATTAGTCCATCAGAATATCGGCAATTTCATCTTGGTGGATACACGAGTGTAACAACGCCTGTCTATCGGAAAATCAGCATATTTTTCTCGTTGTAAGCAGGAGTATCACCACATCTGTTCATCACAAAATCGGCATATTCTTCTTATTGTCTACAGGAGTATAATTACTCAGATTATCGATATATATATATATTTGTTGTATACGCGGTACGTCGATTGATAGATGTATCTGACAGAAAGATTAAGGGTTGTCACACAATGATTCATTCACGGGGTGTCACTGGCAGATATGGGAGACCGCAATCACATTAGTTTCAGAGAGTATATTACTGAGTAACAATAGGCACTAAGATACGGCGATGAACGTCAAGAGTCAGAATCCAATGCAGCATCTTCCATCGCTAGTCTCTGAGCAGCAAGTGTACGGACGGACATCCGGGAAATTACGTCCGACGTCAAGTCTTGTCTGTGATTTCTTCCAAAAACTTTTCTGTACAGGAATTAGCGATCAATGCTACTCATTGACAGTCCATGCTTACCTGGTCCACCACTCAAGAAGTTCATTGACCCTGGCTCGCACAGCTGGACCCGGAGCATCCTCGAAGAAATCTACGATATTGGTCCAGAATATCTCGTAATCGAAATCTCCGTCTACGTTGCGCCATGAAGTGATACTAGAGAGAGCGAATCGGATCTGCAAAACTCGTCATCTACATCACGGTTATAGGGCGATGCTTACTTGACAAGCTGTATATGCAATCGCCCGAGGAGTAACCTTCCTCATACCGATAATAGACGCAACACATGTCTTTACCTTGGCTTGATCTTGTCTCCGTGCACGTCGATTGTTCTCGATTATATCGGTGCCTTGACCTTCACCATCCATCTCGCTGGCAGATGAGGGAGAGGTAAAGAGGGCCTTCAACCCCTGCGATGTGATTATGAGACACGAACCAATGAGAAAAATCAGCTCACCATCACTAATAGCTTAGATTTCATGAGACCGTGCTCTA
The DNA here is from genome assembly GCF_016647785.1 of Suillus fuscotomentosus. Taxonomy (NCBI): domain Eukaryota; kingdom Fungi; phylum Basidiomycota; class Agaricomycetes; order Boletales; family Suillaceae; genus Suillus; species Suillus fuscotomentosus. The sequence continues at coordinate 76,484 of NW_024539608.1, forward strand.
GATTGCCGGCGTCAGCTGCACAGTTTTGATACATAAATAGGGGCCATGAATTTTCGGAGACGATGAAAGCGGTTGTACGGTCTCGAATGCCGGCCTTGACATTGGACCGCATAGTATCAGCGACATATAAATGAAGACAGTAAAGAATACGGAATATCACTTACGCAGGATCATCCCAGCACCATTCCACTGGACAGAGCAGCTTACCACATGTGTCGTTTACAAACCCTCGATGATGCTTGTCGTTGGTCGAGATGAGAGGAGTTGGACGAAACTCGATGTTTACCCATGATGCTACGAGCTCTTTAAGGGTACCCGTGTCATCGCCGCGAGCTGAGTCCGCACCTCGCTTGAGCTACATTTGAATCGTACTAATGAGGAAAAAGTGACATAAGAAGTTCATGAACAGACCTTTTTAAGCATGTCTTCAGACTCCTCGTCGTCAAGACTTGCTATCTTGTCGTGAATCCACGGCAACGCCTTGACAAGTTTGACATAACTACGTTGTAGGCGGTCTTGCCTGTCACGCCGGTGCATGTCAGGATATGGTCATGATAAAGCAAGATGAATACTAGTACTTACTCTACAGTGGAAACGCCGGAAGTATCTTCATATTCACACCGTCGGTCGTTTTCAGCAATTAAATCCTCTATAGGAGTGTACAAGGCGACCAAACGACGGATTTCTCGACCCTGTGAAACATAATACGTTGTTTTCCTTGATAAGAAATTAAGTTAAGACTGCGTCTTTAAAAGTCTGAGCAAGTCTGACGCACCTCTGCTTGGTTGCTTTGTCCTGCTTCAAGAGTTCGACCTCTTCCATCAAGGTGGCTATTCTTCTCTTCGCCCGAGCCTGAGGAGAGGTTGGGACATGCAGGGATATCATCCCCGAAGGAGGGCTTCCTGAGTCATGCCCTGATGCAGACATGCCGCGAAATCCGAGTCAGATAACAGGAGAGACAAAAGGGTGTAGAACAAATGAGCCGTAGGACGGTTAGCTATCTTATATATCGTTCCTGTATAGTTAGTCATGGTGATAAGCATTCTCATAATATACTAGCCCGGTGGAACTTCACTGACTCACCTTGAAGAAAATCTTGAGCATTCGTAAGTTTCTCCGTCGTTTCTCTCGCCTGTTTTGGCAGGGTGACGTGACTCGGGATGCAGTAATCGTTTACCGCAACTTTCTGTCAGTGTCTACATTGTTTTTCGAGCTATATTGGGTGGGGAAGTTTAAGCTGTGCCGTCGGCGTCATGGAAATAATAGTAAATTCAAGTGTTTTCGTACTAACTCATGCACTTTGGCCGAAGTCTGAAGTTATTGCAACTCGTTTCTCTGAGCTGAGAGCATGATAAAAGGCACATGTGCAAAGTGGGTGATGAGCTTGTATTTTCTCCGAATCGTCATGTCACAGCCTCGCTCAGATGCGCGACGGGAGACTCGTAGACCTCGCAGTAGTGTTACGATTAATTCAGTCTCTTCTGTTCATCAGTGCACTCGTGCACAAACCGCTGCGTATCTGCTTGGTATTCGTCCAGAATTACCCGATATCACTGATACCGCAGAACAGTACCAGGCCCCCGAGCTTGATAAAAGTAAGTTGTGCAAGCAACGACCCCGAGTCAGGTGGAGATGCTCACGGTTATGCTAGTCGAATTTCGAGTGCCATTACACACTATGGATAGGAGCCAATCGACCACGTATGTGGGCAAGCTGCACTCCAAATCAGATGGTCGGCGAGACATATTTGACTCCATCAGAGCTATCATGGATGTTCCAGAACTGTACGAACACTTAGGCTGGCGATTGTCTACCGCCCGCCGCACGAATCCCCCCCACCGGCTTTTAACTGTGCACAACATCGACAGTGCTTTCAAAGCTGCAAGGGCGGATAGCTCTGGGAGGCGACATAAGAAAGTTGCCATCGAAATCCTCAATACGGTATGTGACTTGGTATGTGAGTGATTTGCACGATCTGACCTACCTTCACAGGAGCCCACACCCAAAGACAAACCAGCAAAACAAAGGACAGACATACCTGCTATAACCAAGCAGAGCCTCCTACCATCCAACATATTCGTGATCTCCAAGGGGGCCCTTGGCAGACAACAAGAAGGCCAGGCGGTGCCTCAGCCGCTGAAGAGAACGTATGCACTTTATTTGGATAATGACGATGAATCAAGTGACGATGAACCGCTGCAAGAAATCGAGGACGTTGTGACGAGTGTCCACTCTCGCTATCCTGCCATGAATTTCCGTCAATATATCGGTACAATGAAAGATCGGGGCATTTTGTACCTGTCGACCGCAGCTCATTTCAATTCTGGATTCTACAAAGAAAAAATAGGCATGTCAGAAGGCGCTGCATATACTTTTCATAGTTATGTTGAAAACACTTACATCAAGGCAGAACGTAGGAAACAGGGAAGGAATGGTAAAGGGAAGAAGGCGCAAGCTTCAAGTTGACATAACGATGAGGATATAGTACTGCACGAGGCACATTGACTTAGAATGATGAAAATGGGTCTGTGCTACTTTGGTAACAGGCAATCAGCGTCTATATAACGATAGTCACAAAATATACACATACCCTGCCGCATCACTAGGTCTATGTAGTACCATAGCCTCGAAACGGACGACGCCCTCGCTCTTATCAGGCCAAGTTCATCTGGTATTGGGAAAGGTTTTGCCGGAATAGGACTTGGCAAGAGAGTACTGGGCCCGAGCGTACGAACGACACAGACTCTGCAGATTGTTGTATTGTCGGCAATGTCGTGCGTCCAACACAAAGGAAAGGTGGTGTCTGAAGCTTGGTTGAATGCTGCCAGGGTGCAATGGGTGCAATGGGTGCTGTGCTGCCTCGTGATACCAACAAAGACAAATGTAGTGTTCGTGCCCTCACTGAGCAATGTTCTACTGTAAAAGCGCATGCAACAAATATCAATATCAGGTAGAATTGACCTCACCAGCTGCATTATTTGATGCCACAGGAAGTTGAACAACACATGGTAATATGTATGGTGACGTTCACGTGCAGGCAGTCGATAGCTCAATACCCTTAAGGTTCATATGAATATGAATATGAATTTTATATTTGGCCATCTAAATATAAAATGCCCTTAGCCCAGCGTCACATGTTGATACCCGCTGACTTGAAAAAAAAAACGCACCAGCTTGGGTAAGCGTAAATATACATCTGTTGCTTCATAAAGTCAACACGAGGCCCGAATGTGATGGGCAAAGCTTACTCACCCCAGCCCATTCAGGGAAACCAGCTCCAGGACTCCCGAAATACCTGTAAAGGTAGCTCAGTTAACCGTTATGAAGGCACTAGCCAAGAACCACGCACGGTGTAAACATGTTACTACTCATAGTAGGTAGGCCAAGCCCTATTCTGGGATCAATGCCAGCCTCGCTGCGTTCAGAATCTTTATTGTTTGAATTCACATTCGACTGTTCAGTCCGCCATGGGCGTATTTTCAGTAGCTTTAACACCTCTCGAACTGGCTGAGCGTAGCGCGCCCAGCCATGCGTCATCCATGCGTGTTGCATTGCGAATGTGAGAAAAAGAGAAGAGGTCGGAAGGTGACTTGATCCGAGCAGATGAGAGTCCACCACCTATAGATATTGCCTTAACATTCATCTGTAGGCGAGAAAAGGGGTGCCAACCTTGATCAGATATTCTCACCCGAACGTCGTTCTCGCCAAGAACGATGGTAGCTCGTATAGGAGGAAGGTTAGGTGAACTCCTGTGATCCAGTCCAGTACCGGTTATTGCCTAGAACGCCATCAGTCAACCGCTCTTTTAGATGTGATCCGAGAACCTGCACGTTTTTGAGAAGTTCAAATATGATGTACCTAGAAAATGAGGCGTGGGTGAGATTGAATGTGATGCAAGTGAAAAGATTTACTCGAGGTGTTCACGTATGTAGGAAAACTTAGTGTCAACGTGACCATTGACGATCACTTCCGGCCATCCGCGATTCGGCACGCTTTCCCCAATCTCATCGACTATATCGTGTGGCCTGCCATGCAAGAGCGCGACACGCTTGTCAATGGAATCCCTGAGGTTGAGCGCAGTGTAAATGATGCCAACGTGTGGGTCCTCGGGGTGATTGAGGCTGTTGGTTCCAAGGGACTTCGAGAGCGCAAGGTGATGTTCGGCAAGAACATGTCTTGAGATTCGGGATACGAGCATGCACCTCATGAATGCATCTAGTGAACCTGGTGGAAGGTGCGGAGATGAAAGGGAGAGTCCCAGCGACAGACTTGGTACGACGGATGCACTGGCATATTAGTAGTTAGAACCAGGAGCGCGGTGGACCGAACTTAATGGTGTATTACAGTGACTGCTCTTCTAGGACACTCCAGGAATTTACAAAAGGCTCCTCCAGGGTATTGACTTGAGGGTCACCGTGCCTACTAGTAAATCTTATAAACAAGTCAGAAAAGGTGCGTTATACAGAATCAAGTCACTGACTTTTCAGACGCCGCAGACCAATACAACCGTTGTGTAAAGTTGCCCCCGAGGTCGACAACAAGCTATCGGAAGTAATGTTATTGGAGTAAACCTCGTAGACTTGAGCTACACCCTCCTGAGTTACTAGTACTAAGCACCAAGGCTAGTACGGTACATAGTAGTAGTCACGTACGGAAGGGCTGGCAAATCCATCAGTCCAAGTGTGTGCGATGCGGACAGGCCGCGGCAGCTCGGTGCAGAGACCAGTAAGAGTCTAAGAGTCTTGAAGTGCCTTAGTGACTTAGTGTTAGGCGTACTAAGCACGTGCATGCCAGCTATTTTGAAACCGCTATGACAAGGTCAAATGGAAGAAGGCGCCAGTGGTGGTCCAAATGTTCATGAGTAGTAGGCCGTTTAGTGGGTCAGTGAAAAAACCATTATATCATACTAGTGTAGTACTGCCGTGACTCGGACTACAATGACAGCGTGCAAAACAATGAAAACGATCATGATGCGGTAGTACTAGTACAATTTCAATCTGAGGAGGGAGGCACGTAGTAGTAATACAATTTGGGGGGTAAACATGTGAAGTGCGATTTGAAAGACATCGAGAATTTGCGCGAGACACAGAACGAGACGTGCCGCTATGTGACCCTGCCCCTCTTGCTCGGTCCAGGTCTAGATCCCGAGACCTCGGCCTCATCGGCTACACGCTTAAGGAAGCTGCGGTGCCATGCGCGGTACCGATTGAATCCGGTCTGCTTCATCGCTGACCGCAGGTCCTTGCTGCACTTGTTCCAATCGAGCAGCTCCCTTGGTGGAGACCAGTCCCTCATGGCTTGGAGTGAGTCGCTGGAAACAATCGAACTGATGAATTTACGATCATCAGTAAAATAGCAGTGCTTACAGGAGCGTATCGTCATCTGCGTGCTCAGCCTCTAGGTGGTCAACAACGGTATCGCGCACTTGCTCCAGCGTGCGTTGGAATATGTTTTGAACTTTGGCGAGGGCCTGCTCGTTCTGGTTGGGATAAAGTACCTGATAGTGCGAATGCTTAGCGTTAGTATTAGAAAAATCCAAGGGACACGTACGGCACTCGCACAGTAAGCACGATGTCGAGAGTTGAGGTTCAATCGCCTGTTAGGAGGACGGATCCAAGTGGTGATGGTGACTGTCGCAGGATGATACCATGTATGAGAGTGCGACGCTAATGCACCATCTTCCGACCACGTCAACTCCCCCATCTGAACTCCCCTCCGATTCAACTTCTTCGTGACACCCCACTCATACGTCGGTGAGGCATGCTTCCAGGATTCAGCGATGTTGATGTGAGTGGCGGCCAAAACGTGCTCGTTCCGATCGCCAAACTTCTGCAACTTCGTGACAGCGCCTTCAGCAGTTTGGGAGACGGAAACCTCGAATGGCCAGAAGGGACGGATGTCGTCATCACGGGTCTGGAACATTAGCACCAGGTCCGGTACTCCGAGGTGATAACCCTGAGTCTCATCCTGAGGAGAAGGAAGTTCTGCGGTAGTGGGGGCGTCTACCATACGCCCCATGTGGATGGGTAAGGAGACCTCGAAGTCGTCAGGGATGTCGAGAGACTCGACGATGATCCCCATCGCAGTGCGCAAAGGCACAAGGATCGACTCGTGAATTGGGGATGGCAGGGTGGCGACAATTTGGTGGAGGCTGGGGATGTATGACGGTCTGAAGCAAAACACAGAATCAGTTCAAATTTGGAAAAGGGAGAAAAAAACTCACTTGCGAATTAGTTTATCGTCACATCCGATAGCATCCAAAACATATACATAATCATCTTCTGTAACATTGGAAAATACCTACCACGGCAATCAGCCTGAGAAAGATAAGGAACACGCTGCTTCCCATACCTCAACTTCGGGCCCATCGCCACCGTTCCGAATTCTGCTGATAATCAGCTGGCGCAAACCTGCAAAACTTAAACATAAATTACATGGTCTTGAACTTGCAACAGACGTACCAGGATCTTGCATGACTGATTCTTCATTATTTTCTTGTTTCGTTTCTGGTGTTGCCTGGGGTTCCTTTGTTGCTGCCAGGCTTGTAGTTGACTCCACAATAACGGTGGTAGCTCGACTTTTTGCAACATTTATCGCAGGTGTTGAATGCCTCTTGACATTCACTGAAGATGGTTCTTTGAATGGTCCAGGAAGTATGGAGGGCTGGGACTGCCAGCCACTGTTGTCCTGTAACAAACCAACGGGAGGCATGATTTTGAAGGGGTGATTCCTTGTTAGATTTGGCACACCTTATAAGTGAAAACTGCGGTGTAAGCCGGTGTTTAGCCCCAGTGAAAATCGGTCCTAGCCATATCTACGGCAAACGACGATGATATAAAATATATACCAGGAATATTGTAATAACTACGCAAATCGATAAATGTAAACAATGTGTCAACAACGCTCGATCAATTATCAAATAGGTTTCAAATACGCATCAATGCGCTGAGTAAACATGTTCGATCTGCTCATTGTAACACTTACTGATCAAGATCACTGCACATTGCGCAACGTTCAGTTACAATCACACATCAAACATTTTTGGTTCAAACTTTTCATACATGCCGGAGCCCAAAGAACATTGGTGCATATGCCAGTACTACTGTCATGGGGTTCGGACGAAGCTTGGTTCTCGGGCTACGTGGTTCCGACATTTACAGCGTGCTCCCAACGACAATGAAAGGGCCGCAATCTGAGCAGCCAGTCTGTCAGATACCTTCAAGACGGCTAGTGTTACTACCCTTGCAGGTCCCTCGTCAAAGCGGTGTAGAGACTCGCGCGTCTCAATGACAAATATCCGGCCTTTAACCATACATTCCTATATGTTACAGCTCTACTCCTAAGGACCAGTCTCGCGCGAACTCGCACGCACTTAGGCGCGCCTTACCTACGCACGCGCTATGCGCACTTCGCGCGCCTCCTCATAGGTCTTCGCGCTATCGTCTGTCCATCTGTCCCATGTCCTTACTGATTCGCTGGTGCGTTATTTCTATCTTATCCATTGAACTAATAAAATCTTCGGTCCGACATCCGTGCTACTTATGGAAAGTTTATTTAAACTTAGTTATAATTAGAGTTGATATGGTTACTCGGTTCGGGAGCGCGCTCGGAAGCGCGCCTTCTCCATTCTTAAATACAGAAGGGTTTCCTTTGGTTCTGGTACTGACTTTTCCCTTATCTGTGTGTACTGGAAAGTGAATAGATCACCTCCCCACTTGTTATCTGATCATATCCTCCTGTCAATCCTCCACCTTTGCACTCACTCCTCAGTAAGATCTTGCCTCTAACGCTTTAGGCGCGCCTTCGCTTCGCGCGCGCGCATTCTCGGACCTCCCGCTCACGCGCGCATCTCGCGCGCCTTCGCGCCTATTAGCGCCCGCCTAGCTCACAGAGTTTCCCTCCACTTTATTTCGAGGAACTTCTCTCAGTGGTTGTCCTTTGGGTCGAGTCGTTGTCTCGTATCCCGGTCTTGCTGTTGAGCACCCCTTTTGTTTTAAGTGTTTTCACGTATAGTCAAGATTCCTCATCTACAGCGGGACAATGATTCTGATGAAGAACGGCCTCAGAAACGTGTTCGCGAAGCAGACGGCACTGAGCGCCATGGTAAGAATAGTGTTTATGCTCTTTGAATCATTGACTGACAATCGTTTTTTTAGAAGAACCATCGTTAGCTGACATTGAGGATGCTGATGACTATGCCATTGGTGCAATGCACGAACCTCTATACGACCTTCCATACAACCCTCCTGATATCCCCCCTGATGACCATCCTCAAAACGCACCCGATATTCTACTTGGGGAGCCTCCAGAAAACTTTCCGCAGCTCCCACCGCCGGCGCCTCCAGATATTCCCCATGACATGGAGGACATACCCTGATGCAATCCACTCAATGATGTCGATGTTGATGATCTCTTTCGATCTGCTCATATTCCTAACCTCCAATGTGACATGTCCTTCATATGCTCAGTACGGAGAGCAACACTCGATGATGGGGTTGGCTTGAAAGGAGAGGATCTTGTGCGCTTGCAGGACCCACCTAGGTTTCCATGTCGTATTGATAATCCATGCGAAGAACTTGCAATCTCACTCTTCTTAGCCCTCCAACACTCATCTGAAGCGGCGTATGACCATATTCGCAGTGCTGTTCAAAAGTGCTACCCTGACTCAGAGGTTCCAAGTCTATACCGAGTCAAAAAGCTTATTCATGAGCTTACGGGTATCTCCTCCATCGTCGACCACCGCTGTATCAACTCTTGTGTAGCGTTCGTCGGCCCTTATGCAGGTCTAGATGCATGTCCCATGTGTGACGAACTGCGTTATGACCAAAAAAAGCTGGCACGCAGTCATGGACGCAAGAAAGTCCCTCGTGCTGTTTTCCAAACAATCCCAATTGGTCCCCAGCTTCAGGCATTGTGGCGTGAATGAGGCAGTGCTCAACACATGAGCTATAGAAATGAGAGAACACAGCAAATATTTGAGGAGATCAGACGGAACGAGGGCTATGTTGATGCTTACGAGGACATTCTCACCGGGAGTGCGTACCTTGATGCAGTCAGGCAGGGTAGAATCAAACCAGAAGACATGGTACTTATGATCTCCATCGACGGCGCTCAACTCTTCGAAAGCAAAATGTCAGACTGTTGGGTCTACATATGGATTATCATTGATCACTCCCCCGACCGTCGCTACAAGAAACAACATGTTCTTCCAGGAGGTGTTATTCCCGGTCCAAATAAGCCCAAGTATATTCAGTCATTCTTATACCCAGGCTTTCACCATCTTGCCGCAATTCAGAGAGAGGGTCTGTCTATTTGGGATGCTCGGCGCGACATAGTGTTCATATCACATCCTTTCCTTTTTCTAGCCCTTGCAGATGGGCCCGGCCTGATCTGCATGAGTAGCCTTGTTGGCCACACAGGCAAGAACGGCTGCTGAATGTACTGTGGTCTCCAAGGACGCCAAAAGCCACACGCATCTCAATATTACCCTGTCCTATTGAAGCCAGACAATTATACTGTCGCTGGCTGCACACACGATGATATTGATGTTCGTGATCTTACTGGCGGTACCTCTGCAATTTACACTGAGAACCTGTGTGTAAGGATTCCATATCCTCTGCACCCCGACTAACGCTTCATAATACAATTCAGGACTTATGTCCGAAATCCGCGTGACTCATTGACGCGAACAAGCATCACGCTTCGCGTCCGAGTCACGCGGACACATTCTCTTTCCTTACCTTCACCCTCTCGTTATGCTCAACGACGAGCTCGGTCTTTCACCCTTATTCATAACTATACCCTGGACTTATCACCAAACCATCTCTCGTCATTTCAGCTTAGTTTCATTCCTTCGCCCCAAAAACAGTCAAACACCAAATGCTTCTCGTCATTCCTGTGCACGGCGAGCTGCCTATTACTATCTTTTATTCAAAACTAACATACATTCACTCATTTCCGTTACTTTTACCCTGTCAGGCTCAACGCCACCACTCTCCGTCTCCCTGAAAACTTCACTTTCGTAAACAAGGACCCTTACTCTCGTGTACTTAAAAAACGGCCTTGTACGCTTACTTTGAACATTGGTTGCTTTCCCCACCACGAGTCCGCGTCAGATCCTAAGACAGTCCTATCACAGCGAGCTTCGCAATTCCCTCTTCGGACTCAGCATCAGCCTTATATGCGCATCCTCATGGCATCCCAAAATCAAGCACAGTACGAACAGAACCGCTTAACAACTGGGATCGTGGGACCCAGCATTCTCCTTGGACTCAACGTTGACCATATTCTTGGTATCCCTGAGTGCTTTTCCTCCGAGATCATGCACTTTTCAGGTGCTAACATGGCATCACTTTTTACGGATCTTTGGTGTGGTGTTGTGGACTGCCATGCTGTTACAGATTCCATTGCAGACTGGGACTGGGCCGTTCTTGTTCGTGATACATGGGAAGCTCATGGAAAAGCTGTCGCGGCTACTCACACACATCTACCTGGTTCTTTTGATGTCCCCCCTCGAAATCCTGCCGAGAAAATGCATTCATTCTACAAAGCACGCGAGTTTATCACTTGGCTTTTCGGTATTGGCCCTGGGCTGCTCTACGGTATCCTTCCTCCCAGGTACTTCCAACACTACTGCAAGTTTGTACGAGGCCTTCGCATCATGAGTCAGTATCGTATTACGACTGCAGAGATGCTAGAAGCTTGTATTTGCTTTGCTGAGTGGGAGGAGGAATTCGAGAGAATCTACTATCAGCGCCGTGTCGATCGAATTCACTTTGTTCGTCCCTGTGTTCATCTTGCAAACCATCTAGCTGCAGAGGGGACTCGTGTTGGCGCTCCATGTTGTTCATCTCAATGGACTCTCGAGCGAACTATTGGTGACATTGAATTTGACTTGTGTCAACCCTCCAACGCTATGTCAAACTTCACGGAGATATGTGTAATGAGGTGTCGAGTTAATGCTCTGAAGGCGATGCTCCCACAATGTGACACTCGCAACACGCTGCATCCCCGGGGATCTTTTGATGTCGGCAATGGTTATGTACTTCTGCGAGCGCGCGACCGGAAACCTATACATATGCATGCTGCTGAAGCCGCCATCATCTCAAATTTCCTTGGGCGTCCTGCACCTCCGATCAGACGCTGGTCACGACTCCGCCTCCCACATGGTCAGATTGCTCGTTCGGCATGGAAAGAAAACAAGTCATCTGCTGAGTATATACGAATTTCACGCAATGTCAAGGTAAATCTATCATGAATTGATTCACAGTCACATGAACTTATTGCACTCATAGTTCCGTCGCAACAATGTTGATGAGTTTGCTGAAGTCTTGTACTTCACACAATTAGCTGTTCAAGCTGTTGCCAATGAGGACGAGGACGAGGACGAGGACAATGATGATGATGATGATGAAGAAGGATTCAACCACAATAACGAGATACCCAAACTCACATGGGCCAATGTTGCTATGGTATCTGTTTATTCTCGCCCTGACCAGCAGCTCCTTGACTTATCACATGGAACCGTGTGGTCATGTACACATGATGGTGACGAAAATCTCCAACTTATTGATGTCCAAACCATCACCGCTGTTGTTGCAATGATTCCCCATCGTCCCACTTTACCATCTGGCGTCACGGAAGATAGGTATTTCATGGTTGAGAAGACTGGGCTTGATGTCACACTAACAGGAGTCGAGGTCGAAGAGGATGATCAAGAGGAACAGGATGATTAACAATAAAAATGAAAACGGCATGTATTTTTTGAGTACTTTGCATGGCAATGTGTCACGATGATCTTCTACTACTTGTCCTCCTCAACTTGAAAATCACTGGCTTTTGCACGAATCCTACAGAAAAAAAGGTAAGACAAATAAATACTATGCAGTGCTCAGGGGATGCTGACGGTTTGCGACTAGTACTTGCCTGGATTTTGACAGTTTTGCGAACTCACCCATTGGCATTGTGGTCACTGTCAGATGTTCCACGAGGACGCTTGCCTAGTACTCCTTCGAACTTGGTCGTGTGGGACCTACTACCCTTTTCATTGTTGTCCATAGGGGTTTTGGCCTGTTCACCATCCATATCGAAGTCTGCCAGACCTGCGATGGCTTCGTCGAACAGATCTTCATCAGTGGGACTAGGAGAGCGAGAGTGCCGAGCAGCACCTGCAAGTAAAATTGGTTTATTAAACAGTGATAGAATATATAAATATAGGCACTCACCAAGAAAGTCGACTGGTGCTGCAGCCATGCCAGTAGATATATTAGTAGAAGACGCGTGAAAGATATGTCCCTGAAGTTATATGCAGTTTAGACGCGCTGCTGAAGATTTGAATTAGGCGCGTATGCTGAAGCGCTGAGTTTTAAAATCACATTCTGGTAACACTAAGTCAAGGCTATTGCATCATATATATCTCTTCCTCGAACAACCACCATGTCTACAGATTATTCCTTTTCAAGCCCTTTCCAGCATGATGATCCTTATTTCCAGCAGCATCAGACTCCTCGTTTTCAGAATTCCTCGATTCCTAGTGGATCCAGCAAAGCACCAAATTATTCAGATCATGATCACCACTCAACAGACCGTCACTCATGGAATGATCCCTCCGGCAGCTCGGTCAGTACTATTGTCTATGTCTACTGTTTGCTGAATTATTGTAATAGAGTGCATATATGCACTTGAATCATCGTATACAATCCTTAGAATGTGAGATACAGCGCTTGAAGGTCGAAAACAGCTCCCTCTCTGCTACACGTGACACATATGAGTATAGAAACATGATTTATGTGAGTATATGCTCGTTTTTACTGATTGATTCTGCAGAGCAGCCTTCAACACCCTTGCCGCATCGATTTCCTCGGAAGTTCCGGCCATTTCATCTTTTACAGGGCTAACTATCAACAGCGATGTCAAATCCAAACCTTCTTGCACCATTCCTGGTATGAAATCACGGCTCCAGCCACTCGACCGGAAAGACTACCCAAAGACTCGATTTTGGACTGAAGACATGTATACCAAATGGACGAAAACCCCTGCATCTCAATGGGTCCATGAGAATCGTGCTGCTTTCCCATTCCCATTCCTTGAAGACACGGATGGCAAACTCATTGTGAAAGCCGAAGTATCGAACATCCTCAAGACATTGCGAAACATCTGGCACACGCTGCTCAACAACAACTGTGCTCCTGACACATGGGGTCATGCAGGGACCGATGTATTGGACAATGTTACAGATGAGATGACGAGGCATCACCCAGTTCTGGCACTTTGCAGCAATGGATGGAAGGTCCAGGCTATCGCTACTGAACGTTATCCCTCATGGGCGTCAACACACATCAAGAAGAGGAAGAAATCTTCAGATGCCATTGCAGTGGTACTATTTCAGCCTTTTCATTGGTTTGCTCTACTAACTCGGTTGGGATCATACTATCATTGTAGTCCTCTGGTACCAAGCGAAAAATTACGAAACTCAGTAATACACCATCTGATTCGGAGCCACCTGCTGACCTGAGCTCCCCAACCCCCTCCAACGAGCCCGATCACCCAGCGAAACGGCCAAAGGTCGATGAAGCATCGATGACACCACTGGCAGCACCTGATCCAACTGTCAGCATGACCATGGCCACCACCCTACCAACAATTCCGATAGCTTCAGGCCATTCTCTATCCGAATCTGGGTCTGAACATGTGCCAGACTCGATGACACTGTTGGCAACACCTGATCTAACTGTCAGCATGACCATGGGCGCCACCCTACCGACAAGTCCGATAGCTTCAGGCCATCCTCTGTCCAAGCCCAGGTCCGAACGTGTCCCAGACTCAATGACACCGCTGGCAACACTTAATCCAATTGTCAGCACGACCATGGCCACCACCTTACCAACAAGTCTGACAGATTCAGGCCATCCTCTGTCCAAGCCCGGGTCTGAACGTGTCCCAGACTCGATAACACCACTGGCAACACCTGATCCGATTGTCAGCACAACCATGGCCACCACCCTACCGACAAGTCCGACAGATTCAAGCCATCCTCCGTCTGAGTCTGGGTCCGAACGTGTGCCAGACTCAATGACACCACTGGCAGCACCTGATCCGACTGTTAGCCGTCTTCCACAGATAAAGAATCCGCTGTGAGTCCTTGTAGATTTTTGTGCCTGGTATATTGTTGAATCTATTCTATATAGCGCAAAACTCGTGTTATCCAAGAAACCCAATCCCTCGGCGTCTCCAGTTCTTGCACCTTCCACGAATTCGGACCCTGGTCCAACCACGCCAACTGAGTTATCGATGGCTCCCATAGCCAAGGATGCCATCTTACCAACACCAGGGCCCGTCGCTGGTACAACGGACAACAGTTCTGACACGATGACAACTAAGAAATTTCGGCCAACTGCAACAAAAAACGGAAGGTACAGTGTCCAATTGTATCCTTGATATGCTCACTGATTGTTTCATGCCACCATCTAGAAACCTCTGCGCACATCGCTGGCTCAAGATCATTGCCCCGAATGGCACATCTGGCGACTTTAAACTGTACTGGAACGCACTGTCGAAAGACAGTCAACTGGTAAGTTTTGTTTCATATGTTCTATGGTACCTTACTGGCTGACACGACTGCCCCAGAACTACGAACGAGAGGCTGCGGCACTTGTAAGTACTGTACTTCCCATGGCAAGCATGCACTAATGATTTATTTAGGTCAAAGACGGGACGTGGACCGGGAATACCGCCAGTACAATTAACAAGTTCGTTGGAGGACCAATACACTAGAGCATTCAGTGTACGAGCAGGGCATGGGTTGGATGGGCGTGGGGGGTGCATCGTCGTTATTGCTTTTGTAACGTTTCGGCCTCAAGAATACAATTGATTTCGCTATATTTGTGTCGATGTGCATATCAATTGGGAACTACGGGAATATATTGGAATATACGCTACACAAACACACTCGATGACACGATATCTCGCTCGATGCGAGTCGCTAAACATCGACTATAAGTCTCATTTTTCTCCGGAAATCGACGTGAATATTGTCACAATATTTCCGTCGTTTTCCGGAGATATGGCTAGGACCGTTTCTCACTGGGGTTTAGCTCTTAGCCGGTGTTTTCCGCTGTCAAATAGGAGTCACACAGGAGCAGCCTGATAATCATGATAGGAATAACCATGACAAAAGTAACTTGCCCTGCTAATCCCATCCCTTCACATCTTAAATGGGACATAGAGGCTGGGTGCAGTGCAGGCCCAAGTGTATGAGTCCATGTGTTCAAACTTTACTCTATCAAGCATACCCTTCGCATCATTGTCATATTTGCACACTATCATGTATATAGTACATTTGCGATACTAGCACCATACTAATTGAACCGGCTCGTCCAAGCAATACCAGACTTCCCTATGAACGTCACTTGAGAGTGAGTAACTCCCCTAAGATGGTTGCCCCCTTTGGGTGTAAATGCCTGCAACTAGGACGCTACGTACATCGCCCCTCATTGACTTGTAGAGACCACTCAACTTTTCGTCGAAAGCCACCCGGGCGCGGGACAGGTCAAAGTCACTGGGGATGAAAACATCAGTAGACAATTCCCTCAACGCCCACTCAAATAATGTCCCGATGAAAGCAAATAATGCCCCAAGGTCTCGGCTGGGGTTGACATATTCCTGGAGGTCAAGTTGATGGAACAGTACGTGCTGCGCAAAATGCCGCACTACTCTGTTCGCAAAGGGCACGCCGACTATAGTCTCTCCTCCCACCTGACCGTAAAGCCATGAGCATATTGTAGCCTGAAGGAGAGAATAATGCCGGACTTACCTTGATATCTCCGTATAGGAACACGTCGCCTTGCAGAAGGTTGCTGACGGTAAGCTCTATCTCCTCTTGTGTTTGGGTTGCCAAGGCTTCATCCAAATTGTAGCCAAATAAGACTGCCGTCCGAACTATATCCTTGACCTTTTTCCTGAGGTGCTTGGCAGTCTTGCCAATTTTTTCTGCGTGCTTTTTGGCGTCACTCCCACGGGACCACAAGGTAAGTTCAGCTGTTCTCGATATCAGCTGTCAGGTTACGATGAATATTGTGAGACTTACGATCATTGAATGCCGTTACGACAGCAGTGAGACTGGCAATCGCCTTTTTTGATCTTTCCTTGGATGAAAGTAGAAACGAATCGTCGAGCATCGACTGTTTCATGCCCTTTTTGGCCTTCAATTTTACCTTGGGTAGGCTCTCAAGACCGAACAGCGCAGAAGTTGGGGGCAACAACTCGGATGTCATAGACAATGGTGCTGCAGGATGTGGTACACCTGGCATCAGGCTGTGATGTGATGGGCCAGCGTGATGTTCGGCATCGTCACTAAGACCATGCCTGCCACGATGAATGTCAGGCCTGTCAATAATTTTGTAGGGGGTGTATCGACTTCGGGATGGCGGCGGTGAGTCAACCTGACCCAATGATAGCGGCAGGTCGAAGCGAACATTCGACAGGCGGGCGTGAACATCACTGCCAGCGACTTCAAGGGTGTATGGATGCGGGACTGCCGTGACTCCAGCCTCTGGGGCACTGTCAGTTGCGTCCGAGTCACCGAAACTCATGACCAAGGCCAAAATTTCCTCGGAGGATAAGGCTAGTGGGGTCTCTGCGGGGGTGTGATGAACCTGACTTGGCGCAGGAGCTGAACTGTTGTGCGGGTTTGACTCGTTTTCATGGGACAGCGGTGCTATGATGTCCAGCGAGGCGGCAGGCCGCATATCTGAGTCAGGCCAGCCTGACCCGGAGTCTGCCACTGGCGGCAGGTTCATCATTTCATCCCACCATTGTGACCATTCATACTCGGACATCTTGACATTTGAGTCTGGAGGTGGCTGAAAGCTGCAGTGGCTAACATCATGATCATCACCAAGCTCCTGGCGACGTGCAGTTTGATCTGAGCCTGGAGGAATCATAATGATGTTTGCCAAGGGACAATGGCGGTGGTTCGGAGTCAGGCTGAAGTGCCGCGGTCGAATACTGAACTTTGATATTTAACTTTAGTACTTACTGATAAACTAGTGACTCCTTGGTTGAGCCCCTTACTGGTATAATGCCCAGCCAGCGTATCTTTCAGCTGCGGTCGCATATGAATCGCTAGCCGGACTCACTGCTGTCAGATGCTCGTAATGATGATAATGATAACAGCGAGGCATATTACATGTGTGACTTACTACTATGATATGCTATCGACAATCGATCATCAAACATTATAAATTTCGACCATTCAATAGCCACTGCTTCTTCAATAGAGAGCCGCTTAGTTCTAGCGGGAATGACAACTTTGAACACTGACTTGAAATTTACGAAATATGATGGTAAGGATTGTCACAGTGGTATAGTAGTCACCAGTAGAGACCTGAAATACCGCAAAGAGCCAGACACAATGGCGATTAAGCTACTAGCAGTACTCCTGGGCCAGTGACAAACTTGAAGTTAGAATTCGGAAATCAAGTGACTTGATGCGGCATCATGGTGGCCGTAGTAAGACTTACCCAAATCCAGAATGGTTTTGTTGAACAAACCAATCCGAGTCACTCTTGATTGAACCTTACTTTCACGCCGTCACATCATTCGGTTTTCACTCATGTAATAACTGAGCTGGTGGTCCCCGGTCTGGAATGTGACGGGGACCTTCGAGTGGTGCGCACACGAAGTTCTAAGTTCTATATTCTTAAACCCTTGGAACTATTAGTAGATGTCAAGCTCAATTTTCGAATTCATTAATGGGTTACGGGGCGTGCAACAGCAGGCCTGTAAGCCTTACCCAAATACGGCGAGGATAACAACCCATATCGGCATGTCACGTGTCTATCATTACGATGAGCCCCCCGACCTACCATTTTAGTCAAGGTTTCCTCAATGAAACAGTCGAGTAATTCTACAAGGAAACGTCTGGGTTCAAACTCCTTCCAGGGAAATTAATACATCATGGCAAGTGTAGGTAATACCAGTGTTTTCAGTCTCACAGTGAAATCTGTGTGCCTTTCGAACCTTCATTCAAAGTCTTCCAACACGCCGCACACCAACAACTAACTATGAGGCATTCTCAGGCTGGCGAATCAGAAATGCACGCCTGTCTTACTCCTCCTCCAAGCTCTATCGGACAACTCAGTCCTACTCGTCAGGATGAGGACTTCGAGTCGTCCCGTCATCTCTGGCGTGATTCTAGCATCCAGACATCTACCGTGGCCCGGGCCAGTGACCACGACTCTGCTTTTCATGGGAGGCGACATTATTGTCGTGATATTCCAATGAGACTCAGAATGTCATCCAAACGCTTCAGGAGTCGCCGACCATCATCACCATCGTCTGACTCAGATGTTACAAATGATTCGTCAGAAGATGAGCTTTTGACCTTGCCAGGCCTCCCTCCCTCAAAAAACCTGTCTTACTATGTGCAACATGCAAAAGGACGGTTCAAGCCTTATGACAGACAGGGCCATGGGCCTAATGCAATCGAGCTCCGTTTTTTTCATAAGTCCGTCGGAAAATACTCTAGCGAGACTGACATGACTCTGACTGATGTCCAGGCGGTAAGTTAGCCTTCAATGCTACAATTTCACAATGATTGACCATTTATCCTAGGGGAAAGAACTATTCAAACGTGGCTTGGAAGGCATGTCTAGCAAGGCTGTCGCTCAAGCTGTCGTTGCAATGCAAGCCACCCGCGAATCCAGGCGCTTGCGAGTTCTGACGACAGCTTGGGAGATCGAGTCATCAGTGCAGCGCACAAAGCTTCTTGAAAGAATGCTGGAGCAGGATGCTCTAGAATATGCTCGTAGTGATGCAGAAGCTTCCTCTTTCAAACAGCTTTTGGTCGGACGTACCTCACAAGAACTTGATATCGATATAGACTTCAATATCGGTGCATATAACTGCGATATCAGGTCGTTCGTTGTATCTGACGTACAGCTTGATCACATTGAGGATCTTGCACGCAACTTAGGTCTACCTGAGGAAGATATCAATGATGGCATGGACTCAGAGAGGGAGTCTCCCAACAGCAAGTTCATTTGTCAATAGTTGATGTGAGGCGATTATCACACTGATTGGCATGCGTGTAATACTAATCTCTATTACAGATCTCAGGAGTTGACAACGTTGAAGATTTATTCCTTGTTGTGTGGTGTATGTTTGTGATCGTTTTAAATTCGTCATTGATCCGATGGCAAAACAAGTGCAACAAATAGCTATCTGTTTGAAATATGTATATGTCACAATTTTATTTTCTTGAGTCCTCAGCCAAGAACAACAAAGGATTTGCAACATCAAGCTAGTGACTGACGACAAGCCGTCACTTTCCCACCGTGGTTGGTATACTAGAAGGGGAAACAAATCGACGTACTACTTACTTTGAGGTGACTTGGAGGGAATGGATTGTGGCGTATACTGTACTGTGCATGTACTGCTGATGAGAGCGGCTGTGCACAAGTATGAAACGGAGACGCCAGTCCATAATTGTCCTGTCGAGTGCTGGCTCTACTAGTACTAGTGGCACACTTGGGAGGAGAAGCATCAATAACAGCATCTGCCAGGTCCTCGCGCGTCTTACGTTTACTACTGCTAGTATTACTAATAGTACCTCATGGTGGTCACAAGTTTGTAACTTTCAAAATCATGCCGCTCAAGCAGCAGCTATAGCCATGCAAAGCATTTCAATTTCATAGACGAACTATTTAGTATATACAATGCGAGTGGGAATACTACATAGCCGCTGCACAACAAGCACTGATCCTATGATCCCGGGTACACCGGGACACTCCAATGCTTCCTCCTGCAACAAAGCACAGTATTGTTCACGGAAAGCGTCGTAAAACATCTCGAAAGTGACTGCATCATGGCCAGCAGTATGAACATGCGCGGCAGCTATAAGAAGATAGGTCGAAGGATACGGCAATGCGGCTGGTGGAGGGATCAGTCGAAACCTCTATACATAGATGGGCACTTCAAGAGCGGGAGGTTGGCTTGTACAATTGCAGACATAGATCTAAGGTAGCCTTAGCCCTGGATGATATGATGATGGGGCGCCCCCCATGCTTCACTGACTTGTGACAGTAGATCGGCTGAAAGCGCAGTTGCCGAGTTTCTAAATTGTGAAAAGAGATAATTTTGATGCGCTCTAACGATGATCTTCAGGGCGTGTAAGACGTCGTTTCGATCATACAGCTAGGTGATCACGCACCTTATCGTCTATGTCGGTAATATTCATAACAAAGTGCACGTCATAGCCAAAGCAGCCTGACATTATTCTTCGCAAGATGTCTTGCATGACATAATTTCTGAAACCATGTCAAAATTCAACCAGAGAGTAAACCCTGACCTCGCATGACCCATGTGAGAGGCATCGTAGACTGTGGGACCGCAGTTATACCATTTGACGTGAGAACCATCGATGGGTACAAATTCCGTCTATCTATATCAGCAGTCAGCAGATCGATCTAACACCCAGTTCAGACACGCACTTTGGTCTTGGTTAACGAATTGAAGATCTTAAGAACAGGTTGGTCAATTTGACGAGGTGGGTGCCATGCCGGTTGCTGAAGAGCCATCACTGCGTCCTTTAATGTATTCACTGACCTCCTGTGGGGCGCAGGTGCTCGATAGCCAGAACGAACAATAATATTGACCGGAGTTCTGATCATGCCATGAAGCCAGAGCTAGCGGTGGTTAGCTGGAGTCACAGGTGTGCTTATGTAATAAGCGCTGGCCAGTCCAAAGTTGACGCGAGTACTACCAACTCGAACTGTCACTCTAACTACTAATTAACTCAGTAGGGTCCGACGAATGCGCAAGAAAGTTCTATGGCTTGTTCTTTTGCTCTTCATTGTCAATCTAATAGCCATCGCAATGGTATCTTGCAATGCTCCAGGCTGCTCCTGGGAGAAAGCAACAGACAGTGGTCGAGGGCTTACCAGGCATCGTACGTCATGCAAATTTTATCACCGGTCCAGAGTCCTAGCCAGCCAAAAATGACAAGAAAGGATGAAAGCAGCCGCCAGAGCTGCTTCTCTGGTACGGTCATCATCTGGAATGCTACGGCGAGGTGAATCAGGCAGTTCTTCAGTAAGTGATCGATTTTCTACGAATTCCATGAATCGGACAGTTCAATTGTTACACAATTCTAGACAACAATATTACCTGCTCCTCATGTGGGGCGTGATCATCGTCCCAAACCCATTTTTTCGTGCGAGCCAGCAAGCAGGCGGACGCAGGATGGCATTTCTACTGGTACCGCAGGGAGCCTTGAACACTCAGAGCAGCGGCAACCTCACTTTGATGCCGATGATAGTGTTGACAACGCAATGGATACCGACACTTTAGGTATGCCTCAGATTCATTATGGTTGAACAACATATTTGCTCAAACTACTTTTCACTCTCCAGAAGAAACTTCGCACCGTAGGCTGAGGCGAATACCTAGATTTTTCGATGATGCTCCTCTTCCTGACAAGGACAGTAATTACTCAGATAATATCGAAGTTTTACCTTCTCGAAGTCCAGTTCCGCCTCAATCTAGGATCCGGAGAGTTCTGTTGACTTTGCGAGATACGCTCCAGACCAGTTACAATTCTCTCGGACTCTACCGGCTATACCCTCGTCGCCCATCCTTTGAGCCCGACAAATTTGTCCCATCTATGTTACTTTCAACAACGTGTCCGAAAGCCGTACAAGAGAATGATACATGCATCCTCCCACCTCCGTACCCTTTTCCCAACATGACGGTCTATCGACTCATGTCTTGGATGAACTCCGGCAGCAATAAGAAATCGGAGGCTGAAGTTGCCCGTCTCGTGAAAGATGTAATGCTGGCAGACGACTTTGACTTGAAGCACCTGGAAGACTTTTCGGTGAAGAAGAGCTTACGAGAATTGGACAACGACGCCAACAAGAATAAGATCGAGTTTCCAGATGACTGGGCCCAGGCTGACGTCACCATTAGCATCCCCACCAAATCGAAGGATGATGCGAGACTTTTTACTGTTCCAGGATTCCACTTTCGTCCCCTCGTCGAAGTTATTCGTTCAGCTTTCGCAGATGTCCAAGCTAACGCATTTCACCTCTCACCTTTCAAGTACATGTGGAAAGATCCGTTGGATAGTCACCAAGAGCGAGTATTCAACGAGTTATATACCTCCGACTCTTGGTTAGATGCCCAGGACGAGCTGCAAAAGCTCCCAAGGGAGCCTGGTTGCACACTGGAGCGAGTAATTGCCGGTCTTATGTTTTTTTCAGATACCACGCATCTGGCGAACTTCGGAATGGCAAAGGCCTGGCCCCTCTATCTATACTTTGGAAATCTGACAAAGTATGCGCGCTCTGCACTGAAGTCCGGCGCATGCCACCTGGTGGGGTTTCTACCTTCGGTGCGTTCTCCTGCTGTATCCTCAAGGATTGCTACCGATATTGCCCATAAGCTGCCTGATAGGGTCAAGGACCTTCTGAGTAGCTTGCCTCGCATATCTAAAAGTGGCATTACTGCCCTTCACATGCACTGCCGACGCGAATTGTTCCATGCATGCTGGGATACCTTACTAGACGAAAAGTTCCTTCACGCATACAAACATGGTATGGTGTTGAAATGTGCAGACGGTGTGTTACGCAGGATATTTCTGCGTATATTCACATATTCGGCTGATTACCCTGAAAAGTGCGTTCTATCTTCGATGATGAGCAATCACTCAACAACTTTCAGGGTTTTAATTGCGACCATTAAGGATATGGGCTCATGCCCATGCCCTCGTTGTCTCACACCGAAGAATGTGTTTACTTCCCTAGGCCTTCGTAAGGATATGAAGAGCCGTCTACAAAATCTTCGAGTCTATATTACAACTAACGTTGTCAGAGCACGAGAATATATTTATCAGTGGGGAAACACTGTGGACGGTACTAAGGTTGAGGAGATGCTTGGAGAGGGTTCGTGGGTGCCTGTTGTGGTGAGTTCAGATTGTCCACCGCTCTTTCCTATTGACTCAGATGAGCGACTCAGAATAAATTCGTCGAGAAGTTGGGAGCAATAGGCCTTGACCCGTTTCGGATGCTCGTCGTGGATTTCATGCACGAATGCGAGCTGGGTACATGGAAGGCATTATTCACCCATCTCATCAGGATTCTTTCTGTGCTTCCGGGGGGAAATCAGTTAGTTGCGATCCTAGACTCAAGGTAAGTGAAGTTTTCATACAGCATTTATTGCGTAATAAGGACCAAACTCTATCCTCCTATAGGTTTCGTCAGGTTCCATCTTTCGGTAATGGGGTGATTCGAATATTCGCAAACAACACATCTGAAATGAAGAGACTTCGCGGCACGAGATTTTGAAGATATCCTGCAGGTTTGTTCCCCTTTTACTTGACCAATAACTATGCTGATTGCCTCTCTTCAGTGTGCGATACCTGTGTTTGAAGGCCTATTTCCTACTGATCACGACGCAATCGTGCAGTCTCTCTTATATAGATTCGCACAGTGGCATGCACTGGCGAAGCTCAGAATGCATTCTGAGTCGACCCTATGTTTCTTCGAGAACACATTCAAGGATCTATCTAAGCAGTTGCGGGAGTTTCGCGAATTTACCTGAGCCGCCTTTGTCACTGTGGAATTGCCGAAAGAGAAGGCGGCTCGCTATCGAAGGTTCGCGAAGCAAGTTGGATCTAATGATGTCCCCCCAGAATCTAGCGGACCAAGGGCGAAAAAGTTTAATTTGAATACCTACAAGTTTCATGCAATGGGAGATTACGTGCGGACTATCCGGCTCTTTGGTACGACGGATTCTTTTACCACTCAGATTGTGAGTGTCTTGCATAGCCCTCAAGGGCATTTTTGACATTATGTTATTGCTTAGGGAGAGCTGGCGCACAGAGCCTTAAAAGCATTTTATCCTCTAACTAGTAAGCTTGACCCTCCAAAACAGCTGGCGAAGCATGAACGCAGGCGTCGTGTACTACGACACGTTGCGGAAGCAGCGGGCATCTCCTCCTCCGACTACCAACCATTGCCAGCCGACTCTCCTGCTCCATCGTCATTCAAAGATCACCACTATATATCAACCAATCAAAATGATCCGGTCTCATTGTTTGCATTTCTCCAGGAGCACGACGGCGACCCAGCCACTAAGGTAAGGGACCATTGTGCTTTTGTTCCAGTTGGCTGTCAGTTTGCTTATGACCGTTTTAGTGCTTCATTCCAAAACTAAAGGATCATATTTTGTACAGGCTGAATAAGCTAGATGTCAGCCATTGCGACCACGTATTTACGGACAAGGAACGCAGTTCGGTCGTCATTCCTAACAGTACGGTCTACTCAGTTCACACAATGCAGGTCCACTATACGACTTACGACATGAAGCGAGAATACGATACCATCAATCCCAGAACACATGCGGATGTTATGGTTCTTTCGGGAGAAACCAACCCTAGACACCCATACTGGTACGCTCGTGTACTCGGTATCTATCACATGGATACGTGGCTCGAAGGCCAAACCAAGAAACAGCACCTAGAAGTCCTTTACGTTAGGTGGCTCGCACCACTAGTACCGTCGGATTATCAGTCTGGGATGCGACATGCCCGCCTTCCCAAGGTGGCATTCGTAGAAGAGTCTGATCATGATGCATTTGGATTTCTCAATCCAGGACAAGTGATTCGAGGTGCTCACCTAATTCCTGCATTCGCCTCAGGGCGGGGTGTAAGTTCACTGCGCCGCGGAACATCGTTCGGACGTCCCAGCAAGGAGGTGGATGATTGGGAAGAGCACTATGTCAGAATGTGAGTGTGTCGTGTCCCTCTCGTAATTTGTGTAAATACTGAATTATGTTTGAACTAGTTTTGCTGATCGCGATATGTTCTTGCGTTATACACACTTAGGCATAGGACACTCAGTGGCACTGCGGAAGATCGTAAGAGACTGCTTTAACAACTACGAGTCGACAGCACCAACAGACGCTATAGAAGACAGCACGAGAATCGATGAGGGCCATGCAGAAGATGCTGGTGAGCAATATATGGACGATGATCTTGACGAAGAGGAGTCAGAAGATGATCTTAGTGAAGAGGAGTCAGAAGACGAACATGATGGACTTGAAGGGGGGGAAGATAGAGAAGAGGCCGACGAAGAGTTCGATGACCTCCATTTCTGAAACAAATTGGTTGCCTAGTAGTAGCTGTTAATTGACATTCTTGACTGATTCATCAACCAACCTGTCTGGCACCCAGAGAACGAGGAAATTCAAAAGGTACGCCCTTCAAGTTGATTGACTCATGCTTTGAAATCGGTTTCGCTTGATCTCTTAGTTTGATGAAGACTCGCGTCTGGGTTCTTTAAAGCCTTAATGTTCAAATTAGCACATCGGATTGTTCGAAGACCATTTGCCCGAGGCTTTGAAGTCACGAATTTTGACTGTGCGAATTGATTCCAGAACACTGCGCTGTTTCTGGTCTTTAAAAATTAAAAAAACTTAACTTAGTAATTCGGGTATCTGCCGCATACAAGTATGACACTGCGCCTGGTACAATCTGATGGCATTCCGAAGAGAATGATTGACAACATCAATGTTAGTGAGCTTTGAGATTTCATCCCTTGGTGGCCGCAACAGCGGCATGTCACAACTCTGCCATGAACCGCCAGGCCAAACTATATCTGTTGGCCGGTGCTAAAGCTATTATCCTTCGGAAAGCCTCAGATAACATTAAAATTGAGGTGACATTTGATGGGAGCTGAGAACGTTCAATGACATCAACACTGGTAAGCTCCCGTCCATTACTGGCTGCGAAGGTAGCATGTCACAAATTTGCTGCCGATTGTCAGGCCGATCTCTATCTGCTGTAAAGGGTTAAAGCCGTTGTCCTGCCGAAAGCCTTATATACCATTAAAATCAAGTCAATATTTGATAGGAGCTGAGAATGTTCAACAATATCAACGCTAGTGAGCTTTCGTCTATTGCTGGCTGCAAAGGCAGCCTGTCATGACTTTGTTGCTAACCGTCGGACCAATCTCCGTCTCTTGTCAAAGATTAAAGTCATTGTCCTGCAGAAAGTCTTGAATAATCTCTCAATATGAAGCATACATGCTTGCAAGTGAGAACGCTCGATAATACGGACACCATTGCGCTTATGTCCGTTGCTGGCTGCGAAGGCAGCTTCTTATGACTTTGTCGCAGACTCCTCCAGCGAGCATGTATTGCTGACCATGCATGGCTAAGTACGATCAAGTCAAATTTCTCGTGGGATACATAGTCATATTTGGTAGGAGCAGAATTACACGATACTACAGCTGCAATGACTACAATTTCAAGGACTCGTGCGTTCACTGATGCCCTTGGTATGTGTGATACCATCATTCACAATCAGTCGGAAAATTAATGCACCATCAGGAGTATTGGTGTGAGGAATCACGTTTTGGATATGTTGGACTGTCGTTGATGCATCCTCGTACAGCCTGCGATCGAGCTTACTGTGCGTTTTCACTCGTATGGAACTGCACAATGCTTACTACTGGAATATCCATCAGGCTATGATCACCTTCATCATCCAAAGGTTGGCTATATCATACAAGGACAATATAATTTTGACTCACCCACTTCAGTTTGCGTACCGAATCTATAGACGTTCGTGCTTCTCTTCCTTTATTTTCACACACTGATGTCGGTGGGTAGTGCAAAATAAGAAGTTCACTGTAGTGATTCCAATTGTATGTTTTGCATTCAAAAGTCTGCTATGTACTCAATGTGATGTTCTTTCAGGTTGTGCTCTCTCTCGTTCGTTTAGGTAGGTACACTTTAGTAAGTGGTGCAATAATGTAAACTCATTTTGATGTTTTCACCTCAGTCATGACTAGCAGTGAGTTATCAAACATTCACACTTGTGGTTCTTGCGATAACGCACATTCTTTAAACTTTTTCAGTCACAATGAGTGAAATGTGAGCAATGTTTGAAACATAATTGATAGCCACTGAAACTCGTTTTCTGCAGGCTCAGATTGCAATCATACAGTGCATTCTTTCAACGTGATTTCTCATCTGTGGTGTGCAGCTTCGTAGTGTTAAAACAGATAGGATTTTCTTGGATATTCACGATGGGACTCTCACTTTCGACACTCGTGGATATCATGATCACAACTTTTATGTGCTACTTCTTTCGCAGAACTTTACAGAGTAGGTTATCATATGAGTTTTCCCACTGTACAGCTGACATTTATTCGTCTCATAGCACTATCCGTATCATCGACGCCCTGACGTTCTGGACAATTCAGAATGGCTCAATGACAAGGTATGACATATGAACGTAGGTCACGAGCTATCTTCTGAAGCCACCTTGTAGTACTGCGACCATCGCGACATTGATTTGCGTGAGCATCCGAGTCCGTGGTGTTCTTTTAAGTCTTGACCACTCAAATATCACAGTGGAAAGTTATGCCTCAGAACCTCATATTTCTAGGTATTCACTTCATTGTAGCAAAATGTAAGCTATTCATAATTCTCGTAATATCAAAATGTTCGACCAATAATCAGGCTGAGGAACTTGAACGATATTAATAAATAATCTGGTTTCCAAGCTCTATTGGTCAGACAACGCGGAAACAGTGAAGAAATGAGAGATCCAAAGTATGCTTCTAGCAAGAGAATAATCATGATCGTGATGTAAGTAAGAGGAAACTAAATATGTGGAACGAATGTGGTCCACGCCACTGTATCGTAAACGCCAGGGGGTAGCGATCGCAAGCTTGACACTAGAAGTACAATTAGTGTAACGCGTGCAGCGATATATATGAAAGCGGTGGTAACTACAGCAAATCTCACAGCCCAACTGTCATGGCGGGCATTGAACAATATGGCTCCGCCAAATGTCAGAAGAAGAGGTACCGATGCGGACGCCATCACAATGGAAGCCACACGCCATAGCACCTGATCTGTGTGCCACTGAAATAAATAATGCCAGCCCAGGCAATGCAGTCCTCCATATATAACGGCACAGAAGCATCCAAGGAAAAGTGTAATGACATGATTAAGATCATGACGATCATCATTATTATAGCCACCTAAAGACGGAATCCGACGTGCTCGGACAGCATAGGGAGAAATGGCCACAGCAGTGCCCATAAGACCCCTCAAGGGATAAATGAGAACGAGGAGATAATGATGCCAGCTATCCAAGGAGAATTCTGAATTTACTTTTCTAGAATGTGGGTGAATAAGAATGATCTCAGGGGAGAATATTGACCACGTACTCATAGGTGAATGACCGATCCTGAAGCGCCTCGGCTTTATTTTTGTTCCAATGGATAGGATAAGGGCGTCGTACATCCTTAGGCTTCTTCCACCACAGGCAACAGGCGATGCAGGACAGACAGACTACAGCCAGGGTGTCGATTTCGAGAAGGGTTACGGGAAGGTGCTGGATGTAACGGGCGACAAGCTGCAGGATGAACCACCCCAGCTGCAGAATGGCGACTCCCTTGGATAGTGCGTCGCCCTTACTTCGACCTTCTATGTCTGCCTCCACGATGTCAGGGATATCCACGTATTCCTCTTTAATGAGGTCTACGAGTTCCTTGGGAGTAAGAGCAACTCGTGGCTTGTTATCGCAGTAAAGCGTGAATCCACCCATCCATGCGAAAAACCCATGCACCGTTGTCCACTCTGAGACATCCATTGAACAAAGTTAGTTACCGCAGTCAAAGACTGAGCAAGCAACCGACCTCTGGGATTGCGACCTGCACCATGGGGAGCGCTTGAATGTGAACTGCTTTTTCCATCTGATTCTGTAAATTCGTCCAGTAATGTAGCTGTGCTCCTCCCTATATCTGGATCGTCGCCGCAGGCCGGGTAAAATTTCGCATTGAACTCCTTAAAAGTGTCAAGCGCACTTAGAAACTGTATTGTGGCCCAGGTGACCATGAGTTCTGGGGCAATGAGTGCCAGAACCATGATGAATAGGCGACGAAAGAAGATAGTCATTCTTCCCTCATCCATACCCGGGATGTTTGGATGAATTGCGGTCCATGTGCATGCGAATAGAGTTGCAACGCAGCTCCAAATGATGTCCCACAAGGTCCTAGTGTGGCTGCTAGATGGTGAGCCGGTGACATCGAGTGTAGAGGTACTAGTACAATTGAGAGGAGGTAATGCACAAACAAATGGAATGCATAACAGTAAGAGGATAGAAGCGGAGGTGAAGGGTAGGAGGGCCATGGTAACTTAAGTTGAGAGCATAATTCTATTCATTCCGCTCCCCTCTTTAAAGGTATAGAATGTATGGCAAGTTGGAATGTCGCAGGCTCGTGTGTGTGGACATGTAGAGAGATCAGGGGCCGTAGAAGTGGCGCAAAAATGTGAGACATTGTTACTATGCATCATAAATCTCATCAGTGAACCGGTGAACTTGAAATGAGAATGATATTGAAAGTAATATGATGTTGAGCATCACAACAATCAGCATAAATTTGTCGACCGCTTTCATTTGGCATTGTGGAGGAACGTCCGATTTGCAAGCGCGCAGGCTGTTTACCTCAAGGACTCCTTCACCTGGATGGTTCTAAGAAACAACGTGCAAGCACGGGTTCATGCATTTCAAGATGGAAATGAAAGACACTTGGGTGATGCTATGTCATCCTCTGAGTTAAACCGGTGTGTATATTGATAGTGCAGCACGAGTAGAGGTCCTGCGACGGACTGTTGTGTAATGAAAGCATTTCGCTGATTTGAATCGGCGGATGTACTTAGTGACCGTGAACAGGTTCAGGAACTGCTACAGTGGGCTTGTAGAATCAACTGGGATGCATTGATCTATGGCGCAGCACTGTTTGCACGCCAAGTTGCAGGCGGATAAGAAGCCACCTGGTCTTAAAACCGAGTCGTGTGAGATACTATCATGTAATGGAAGCTGCAGAAAACTCACGCTGTTCTTCCTCAAACAAGCGATCCCTGGCTAAATGAGTTGGCAGCCGCGTTTAACGTTCGAAGTTACTTCATATCATCCGAGTCGAGGCTCTGGATCGTAATTACAGACAGGACACAAGGAGAGCTTCACTGTTTGCTGGGTTCTGGAAGACTGGAGTATGGATCCGGCAATCGTCGGATTCCTCGCCCCTGCCTTGCCCCTTGCCTACTGACAAGAAGGCGATATTAATGTGAAGGGCCACACGGACTGACTAGCGCTGAGCACTAGGGTAGGTGCCGGCGCTGGTGCCAGCGGCGTAGTATTAGTACCGTAAGTAGTTGAAATTACATAATCTGAACCAAATTTGTTTTTCACTTACGGTCGGTGCCAGGTGGAGTATCACTGCAACTTGCAAAATGAACCTTCATGACTCAAAGGTGCACCGCTCGCCACGGACAGCTACAGACGCGCTAGATGAAGAACTATGAAGTGGCCGCGGTATATGTTGATGACCAGCGTTTCAATGCTTGAATGCCACAAGCAAAATGTCAGGTCGAATTCTGATCGTCCCGCTTCGGCACTGCTATGATCGATGTTTGCGTCACGAGAAGCTGGGTCACCGGTGGCGAAGTATAATGACAGTGATACATGTGGTTAAAGTTCAGGAAAGTAGGACTTTCATCTCGGTTGCTGAGCCACGAGGTCGACAAGGGTGAAGAATCTTTGTCATGATGTTCTGTCTGGACCACCACTAATTAGTTCTTCACCATAGCACGGCTACCCTCCACGCCATTTTCTATCTTTTAGGAGTTTGTTCTTCATACCTAGTCATCATCTGCACAGTCACAGCAGTTGTACCCTGATCCCTGCGTTAACTTGTCGCACTTCAGGAACGTCTAATTCGACGAAACATCTCATTGTTATCCACTCCTTCGAGCTTATTGAAATCAAAAAGTCCAGGATTGCAATAATATTGTGATCGTGAAACAGTGGTGCACGAGATGGTCCGGTGCGGCTCCTCATGAACATGGCGCTGGTGGTGTCACCGTAGTTCTCATACGGGTCGCGCGCCTGTGTGCCATGAAGATGATGGTGAGACTCAAAAGAAACGCATGTATGTGGATGACCGTCATTTGCTGACTATGCAACGCAAAACTGTCAAACCTCCGATGCCATTGATAGAACTAGCTTTCCTGACGTTTCAATCAGTCTTCGTAATTCGACCTAGAAGATCTTACCCTTCGCTAGTTCAGTTCGAAGTCCAACCCTATTCCACATTACCATAGCCACCCGGGCCCCATGGCTACTTTACGAAGCACGCACGCTGGTTAATTTTATATATCATTCCATACCTTGAAATGATATTACCTGCTCTCTGCCAACGTATCCTCATAATAGTTCAAGCGCGCATAAATCGAATATTTCAGTCCCTGATGGCGAGTGGTGGGTGATGTTGATATATTGTTGCGCCGTTCCACGATTATTGATGCCTCGTTTATGGCGTGGGTCGATCAGAAAGTCTGCGGTGGAAGTACAGTGCAGTGACGTCGGAGAAGAAGCTCTGTAGATGAAGGTTAGGGGCGTATTGGTGGCAATGTGGCATCATAGTATTGCAGGAAGTTCTTGAGGGGTATACAAGAGATCGATCTCAACGAAGACCTGCAGTCTGGTTGCAGCACAGCAGCTGATGAGCGCTCATGACCTCGATTGTAGATGGTGCTCACTCGTAGTCCCGACATTCAATATTCACAATCGAAGGTATCCATAGATACGCCGTGTTCCCTCATAGTATCGTGTCTGACACGAGCTAGTAAGCATTTATCGGTGCTGCAGCTGATTTTAATATCTCTACCACTGCTAAAAATTCCGTCGAAGACGATGAGGTTGTGATTCCAGATTTAATGAAAATGACCTATTCATGTTTATTGAACGCAGTTTTCGAAGGTGAGGAGCTGCCCACTGGTAATGACCATTGAGCCCTATGAGTACTAGTAGTATGTTCCATGAGTAGGAAATCGGCCGGTGATATGTGAGGAAAGCGAGATATGTCCTAGTATCTCTGCAAGTAAATAATGGACCCGATTGCAGCAGCGCTAGCTGCGCATTGTTGGATTGGTATAACAACGAACCGCATCACGCCTGTGATGTTTCTTGCGGTAAGCGAACAACTTAGATGGGAAAAAGAACACACCAAACTCATCCAGATCGCCTCCTTCCAATTTTTCGGCGAGGGTTCTTTAGATCTAAAAAAGATGAACGGTCAACCCCAGTCACAAAGAAAAATAATGGGGGATGTCACACACCTCTCGACATCTAAATTCTCTGTCCCGGACTTGAAATCCATCTCGCTCGGTTTCACCAGGGGCACCCGCATCACAAATTTCGCAGATGCATACAATACCGAAAACAATATGATAGGCAAATAGGTCGTCACGAACGTCGTATGAGACCAATTCGCTTTCAAAAAGACTTGCCATCCGCTGAACTAAGATCATAGTCAAGTACCTAATGTCAGTGTGATAATCTGCATACTTACCAGGAGAGTTACCAGCGACGAAGCAATCACCCACCACGACGCATATGGCTGGAGTCTCGAGGCATATGGTAAACGTTTCCTTTCATACCCTTGCGCCAATAATCCCCGGTGGAACCTGACGTAGGTCACCCCAACACAAAACCACGTTAAGAGTCCTGCGGTGGCAGTCATGTCCGAAAACCAGGTAAAAACGATGCCGGAGCTGGTGTTCACAACCATGTATGACAAAAGGGAAAACATTGAGCAAAAAATGACGGCCACATATGGATGGCCTGAACGTGACGTGCGCAAGAAAAACTTGGGAGCATTCCCAGTAGCGGCAAGGCCATCTGTGAATTAATAATGAGAATGCGAAATTTCATGCATTTGTGCACGTACATAATCCCCTCGATGATAAATATAAGTCGCTTGAAGAGGCGGACCAAGCAGAAGTTAGGATGACTGCGTTCAAAATCTGGATTGGGTCTTATAGAAGGGAGCCGCGACGAACATGGAAGGACATACTGAAGGCAGATATTTAATCCCAGCCTGATTGATAGCGATCACGAACGGGGATGACGAGGCGTTGGAAGAGTTAAGATTCAAAAGAGGGTCGTTGGAAGGGACAAGCAACCCGATGACGAAGATGCTCCCGACATAAAATAGGAAAATTCGGATGTATACTGTCCGTATCGCTCGCGGCATGGTGTATCGAGGGTTCTTCGCCTCTGCAGCTGCCATCTGAAAACGTAGTGATGATATATTTCGTATTAATCTCAAAGAGAGAACATACAGTGACAACCTCGGTTCCAATGAAAGAAAAGGCAGCCTGGATGAGTACACGAACAAATCCTAGAAACTGCCCCTTAGCTCCAGCTATCCCATCGAACTGTACAAACGGTCCGGGATTCTTCCAGTACCGGAACCCAATACGATCATGACTTGGGCCACCTCCGAGGTCAAGCACAATACCAAGGATGAGGAGCCCTGTTATCGTGACGACTTTAATTGACCTGATCGACGATAAGTCTACACAGCCATCAAGGCAAAAAAAACTGCTCACGCGAAAATAAATTCCATTTCTCCGTAGGTTCCTGAAGATTATATCAACGTGTACAATTGACATTCATTGGAGCAAGGGACAAACCAACGCTGAAAAGATTGATTCCAACAGCAAATACCAGACACACGGTGATCCACACCGCACTGTTAACTTCGATATTCCAATACTTAACGAGAGTAGCAGCGGCTGATAACTCAGCTTCACCAAGTGTAAAATGGGTTGAATCTGAGAGGACTTCATGGTCATACTCACCAGGCATCGTAAACTGATATAAAATTAAGCCATAAGGATCTTCGAACCGTTCACTACAATATGGCATCTTACCGTCCAACAGTACCAACAATTCCAACCCATCGCAAAAGAGAAGGCTGGATCGACAAATCTTTCCGCAAGTCTGACGTGACCGCCTGCAATGGGAAGGAGAGTAATCATTTCCCCGACGGTTATCTGTTATATAACCAGGAAAGTGAGAACACAGAAGTACACCAAAGACGAGCTCACCAAAACGCAGTAGCACACCGTCCCCATGAAAGTATACCCGAGTAGAAGTCCCACAGGACCACCCTCCATCAATGCCGTCGCAGTGCCTAGAAATAATCCCGTACCAACAACGCCTCCAATGCTGGAAACAAATTTTATGAGACACGTGTGTTTCTTGAAAAGACGACCACTCGCTTGATCATGGCAACATGACGCTCCTTCAGGCGTCGTTGAAGCGGCGTCCTCAGAAACAGGACAGCGGCGTCGGGCAGTTCACTATGTTCAGCGGCATAGGGGTTGGCAAGCACTGTTGGCGTCCTTTTTGTGAAACACAAAGGTACCATTCTTGCACGAAAACTTCTGTTCCCTGAGATTAGACAATAAATACGCCTCGGTGTCATATCAGCAATTAATGTTCAATCTCCACACGTGACAGTCTTCTGACGCATTGAACATTTCATATCGGAACAGATTGAAAGGTCACAGTTACGGCCTCATTGGTGCGACTCCGTTGGCGACTCCAGGTGTTCCGCAATGATATACATTGCATTATGAAAGCGGTTTGAAGGGTGTAATAGTGGATTGCGGAAGAAATCGTAGATCGGTGTATTGACCAATGTAAATAGTGCGAGGCTGCCGAGCTGTTTCGTGTTGAATATCTGATGCCTCAAAGCAACAGAATAAAACTTTGGATCATAAGCGCACGCTCAACAGAAACTTGGGACGGACAAAATATCGGATATGCACTCTACCAAAAACTCAAATCCGAGCAGCGTTAAGATATCAATACATTCCTGAACAGATCACCAGAAGCTAAAAAAACAAACTAGCGTAAATTATTTTCCGCATTAATAGGATGAAACACTGCATGAGGAAGATGCGAAGACCGCTGTTCAACATCTATCCTGTGAAGGTAACGATGTCATGTTAGTTACCACTGACGGAACGGTTGAAGCACGTAACCGACCTCTAAACACTGCAGATTACAGTATTCTTTCATCTAATTTCAGAGCTTTACTAAGTATGCAGTTGTGCTCTCTCATGTGGGATATGATCGTGCACCACATGCATCATTGTTCTTTGCAGCGCCACAAGCACTATCAAATTACCGCATATCGTAGTGATTGTGAATTCTGGGGTAATCAGTACCATAACGATGATGAGCTGGCAACGACAGAAAATACTCACTTTCTCTTTGTCTATAGCTGAAATTTTCGGGTGGAATGCGGTCCACACGCAAACACATGACATCGCAGCGCAGCTCCAGATGGTCCTACAATGTTCTAGTGTTACCGCTGGATGAGTAGCATTTTCAACCTATCAGTAAGGAGGCGATTTATGGCTGCCGGCTGCGCTGACAAGAGCTGAGAGAGCGATATACGCTGGGTCAGAGTGGAACGATCCACTGGCAATGGCCGAGTCATCGGTCAGGACTCAGCGCTCGCCAGCTTTTTGATCGCGAACGAAAATATTGTGGGGAGAGCCCGCAGGAGAACGTGCATCAGGTCGGTGAGGACATGTAGTGTCGAGAAGTGATACGAGCCAACACCGAATTCGTTAGGGTGCAGCACACTGAGCACGGTACCGAGTATGCTGGATGAGGGCGGGGTTTACTGCGGGGTTTCGGGGTGGGAAGCTGAAGGGAAGCTTTCCAACTCCATTACCCGGCAAGCGGCCGATACTGCACTGGAACTTCATATATTCGAGCCTACTCATCTTGGTGCAATGACTGGATATCCGCGAATCGCAGGACATCTATGACTCTAGTATCCATTCAAGTTTCTTGTTGTCTCATACACATCAACTCGCTGTCGACACATAATGCACAACTGCACAGTGAGTCCAGCTAGAATTCAGCCAAGCTACTGTCCATATTCTTAATAGCCACGTGTTCTGACCCTCCATCCCAGCGCCCACCATTTAACTAGTCTCCTGAGGCAGGCATCAGGCGAAGGGAGACAGCAGTTCCTTCCACACTACTGTTCGTCTTGTGCTCATATATTTATGCGTTAGTTAGGGTTTTACCGGCTGGACGCCATTGTCGACCTTGCGCACGTTGGCCCGTCACGAACGTGACCGAATGGCGCAGCACTTTTCACAAACAAGGTATCCGCCTCAAAGCCAGGAGCGAGTCACAGATGGGTGTCAGGATGGTTTCTGATGGTACAGATGCACTATTCACCGGGCCTAATATGGTATTGAGTGGTAGCCCGTGGCGAAGCACAGCAAATGTATGTTCCAGGTTTCGACCGGTTGTACTACCATGTTTCTTCAATTGTGCTAATCAGATGTTATCCGTAATATCCCTCCACTTCATTTTGTGTCTAAGAAGTTTCGCATCTTGCTATTATCTACGCAGCCACAACTTTTTTTTAGTCTGGTGCCCGAACACTACACCTACATTCAAGAATGACCCATCTGCCGACTTCTCGTCGACTTACCGCTCACTTCTTCGAGCGCGCCAAAACCGAGGTAATCGATGGACGCAAGAGCATTATGATGGCGCTCGTGCGTGGATCACAGGGCCTTCAAGAGCAACCGCACGTGTCTCCTGCTCTATATTTTCTATGTCGGACACTATCAAGCCATTTTTTGCGGCTTTCTCCACTGTGTTCTACCAAGTCCCGCATTCGCAAGCCTCTGGCACGCTAGAAACCCATGCACACGTTCTTGTCTTGAAGCAGGGTCTTGCCTTGAGGCAGACACATGATACGCACGCAACTCTACCTGGCCGCTTTACAGCATCATTACTTCCTTCAATTATAGTTCTTCGGTGGTTTTTCCATAGTGCCAAAATATGGCATTCGTAGGAGCCAAATTAGCTGAGTGTAGATTCGTATCGGCAAGCCGAAGGGATGATCCGAATAGCACTGCTGAGTCGTTATCAGTGCTGCCTTCCAAGACGATCGATCATCTAATATCGTTTGACAGGCGTTGCAACAGATAGAGCTGCTGGCCGTTTCGTCACTTGTGGTGGTTATTAAATGTTCATTTTGGGGTACACAGATGACTACTGGCGGTCGTTGTCTGCGGACATTGAGTGGCTAATGGCCACTTCATTTTGTATCATGTGGCATTATGGTTGCCCGGTCTAGCATACCAATAGAAGAGAAACCGTCCTTCCTTCCATGCCAAGTCTCTTTAAGGAGACTAGAGCCGCTGCGAATGTTCCATTGGAAGTGACAGATCTGAATTTTGTTCTCCACCACTTGGAGCTCAGTCTGGTGTGTTGCAAATACGCCCGCAGATCCAACACCCTCGTACTCGCGCACCATCGTACAAGAACGACCTTCATACTTTACCGTCGTCCACCAGAAGTGTTCGATAACTACGCGAGAGAATTGGTGAATGAGGAACGAGAACTTCATTCTAGTTGCTGGGTCTTCGATTGAAAGACCTTCTTCACCTCTGGCCGGCCTTGCCCCTTCAGTAGTGCAGGAAGAAAAGCCGAAACTCACCATTCTAAACGTCAGTGCTGCAATGTCTGCTTGGCTCCATTGATCATCTCTCTACAGTGCAGCAGCCCACATTGCCCCTCTTGAGCAGGCGGGTCACCGCCAGCATCAAAAAAGCCTTTTACAAGGCATTTCAATTTAAGGACAGACGGGTTATTTTGTATAAGATCTCTGAATGCCGTTCCTTCTGGTATGATAAGTCTTTGGACACTTATGCGTACCTAGCTATTACCGACATGTTTGCGAGCTTTGCTTTAACATTGGCAAGAAGTTTTGATTTCATCGGTAGTTGAGCCATCGCGGAACCTAGTTACCTGAGCTTATGTGAGCGTAGATGGCCAAATATAAAGATTCAATTCAATTCAATTCTGCTACTATCAAATAAGCACACAAGGTCATATGGGAGCGCACGTTATGATGAAAGTGAAAAAAGGGGGTAAAATAAAAGAGTATTTAATTGATATCACATCCTCCCCGGTACTTTCCATCAAATGGTAGTGCTGAGGAACTCGAGGGCGGCAGTGTCTCTCTTCATCGAGTGAGTGTCGGATGGAGTACAAGTGATGGTTGACAAGAAAGAGGAACTTGGAACAACATTGGTTGATGGTCACTAATTTCATCAATGCTGTTCCTTGTCTCCGAGAAAGTATAGGGTCATCGGGGTTTGCCATGGAATAACTTGATACCGTCAAGGATCTTCGACCAAACACATGCTGAGAATGAGAGTGAGTATCAATTTCCGAAAGATACCCCATTATCTCCGTGCAGCAGTTGCAGGTCACTGGCCTATGAATGGCCCAGGCGAATCCCAGGTGCTACATATAACGGAACAACCAGTAAGCGAAAAATGACGTGAGATATCCACCGAGTATATATCAGAGGCATCGGCGAGAATGATGCTAAATTCTTGACTTTGTCGCTGTATTGGCAGAGTCAGCGCAGGTTCAAATGACAAAGCGAAGGATGAGGTATTAAAACGAGAGACCGGCGAGTCGAGTAAGGGTTCTGTGGACACTCGATGCCTGCAGGGTCAGCGCAGGTTCAAATGATGAAGCGAAGGATGAGGTATTAGGACGAGAGACCAGCGAGTCGAGTAAGGGTTCTGTGGACACTCGATGCCTGCAGGCAGGCTATGAATTAATGGACACTGTTAATTGAATACACGCCCGTAGGTTCTGCCAAAATTTGTTCCGTGCGACAACAGTTCTGCCAAATCGATGAGAATGGTGCCCATGAGCATATGCAGG
The DNA here is from genome assembly GCF_016647785.1 of Suillus fuscotomentosus. NCBI lineage: Eukaryota > Fungi > Basidiomycota > Agaricomycetes > Boletales > Suillaceae > Suillus > Suillus fuscotomentosus. The sequence continues at coordinate 115,137 of NW_024539608.1, forward strand.
ATATAAAAGCTGGTCGTCGTCCTACAGTGTTCCCTCATCCTCAAAGATATCATTCGAAATCCCCTTCAGAAGATTCTATATAACCTCACACAGAAAATGTGTTTCTCCCTCCTCGCAGTTGTTGTTGCTTTGACAGCATCTATGTCTGTCAGTGCCAAAAAGAGTCCACCATGTGCCTACAGGGGAGCATTTTGTGACGCAGGACTCGATTGCTGCAAAGGTTTATCTTGTAACTGGACTGCAGTAAGCCGGTCGCTGTGTAACAAGGATTCAACTGTATGACTCATGTGTGCCTCTTAGGGAGGAAATAAGGTCTGCCAATCATCACAGAATCGGGCAGGAGATGTTTTGGCTAGATATTTGCGGCAAAATCGTATCAAATATATGCAGATTACATCTAAAGATAGAGTCATATATAAGTGTCAGCTTAAGGCTATTGAGGGACAATGAATTGCAAGAAATCTCTAATGCTGATGAGGATATGTAAGTATCGCAACTACGATACTGGGTAGATAAACAATTGACAAAGGTTCCGCATCTCTCCGGCGTAGTGTTCACTCGTTGTCTGGACTTGACTTTGTGATCACTGCTTAGAATGCCAACCAGTCGGCAATCAAGAGTTACAATACCCTTGCAATATTTACACAGTAAGACCATTGCTCACAGTTGTGATCTGTCCAGGGAAATCCCTTGTCAAAATTTACAATATCCTTGTAATATTGATGTGTCATGGTCATTGCTTACAATTGCGATGTCTTCAGATCAATCCCTCATAATATCTATGTGATATAGTCGTTCTTTGCAGTCATGATGGGTCCAGGCCAATCCCTTGCCAAAAATTATCATATCCTTGTGATATTTACGTGGTACCGTTGTTCCTCGAATGTGGACATCCGCAGGATGGCGTGATGGCTGATCTTTCAAAGTAGATGTTGAAAAGGGAGGACATCGTACCTCCATGTGATTGAGATTGAACGGACGCACGGCACCAAAGCAAGAAGAGGAAACAGTTTGCCTTGAATTGAAGGATGTCAGAAAGAAAGTCGACACCTGCTAGTGCGTTTGACAACATATTGCCGGAAGAAACAGATATCACGGATTTAGGGTCGCAGCATATTTTTTGCAGAGAATTCATATTATCCAGCTAAGATACTAGACAGGCAATATCCAAATGATAGAAAAATTACTTATTGCCGAATCAGCCCAGGCCCAAGGCTGGCGATCATGAGTGGAATAACTAGGCCCGCCCCCACTACAAAGGTCAGCCCGCACCCGAGCCTTGCAGATAAGGGAAGTCCAAAGTCAGCCGTGAAGATACCTGCAAGAAACCCAAGCATAGAAAATGCCAAACTGCAATGTCTATAAGCACTGGTGGCGATAGTGATTGAGACAATGATTTGGTTACCTCATCAAATATAAAAAACTGGGTATACTTGTGAGGATCACAAGACTTGGCATCTTTCCTTGCAGGTAATATGCCTATCGAATGGATAATGTCAGGCTTGGGTAAAAGAAATAGAATACAATCGAACCGCAAAGTCGAGGGATCTCAATCTTTGGCCAAAGTGTTGTGCCATGGTACATCCGATGATGCAGTACACGCTCAGAAGAAAGGAGATTGAGCACAATGTCTTTGTTGTGAGTTGTGAGCCTAAGCCTGGGATAGCTAGGATACTGGCATTTACTGCCATGATAACACTTGCCTGTTAGAGAAGAGGTAAGCATTCACATTTGGGCCCATGACATAGGGCTTACCACAGTAGTTTGAGATTTAGCCTGCACAGCGAAATCATCCGTGAATCCCCTTATGTCTACCCCATTTACGAGTCCATCGACATAGATATTCCTCAAGCGTTTGAGCACCATTATCAGAATGCAAAGCATGGTGACCGCAAGGCCAATCATGAAGGGAGAATCCTCCAGATCCCTGTGTCTCTCGCCCACTGAATGGGTTCGAATCAAGCGGGCCTCATGTTGGCCGTAGTGGTTCAGGTATTCATGGTGACCTTTGTCACTCCTTAATTGATGATGTCTAGTACGAAAAAGTAGTAACACACAGATAATATGTAATAACTTGCCTGTAAGGGACGAGATAAGTTTTCGATCATCTATCTTTCGAAGGCCCACGCACCGCAGATTGCAACACCTGGCTCCTCCAATATCCCATTAGGTCCTGCAAGTGTTTCTGTCCTTTGGCCATCAATCTAAATGTGCAGGTCGAGATGAGAGTGCGTACCGGTAATGGCCAGCTCTGTGGCCATCTCTTTCATTTGGTCCAGAGTCCAAAATATGGTAGTGGCAGTAGATTGTTCCATAGCCAGCGCTTCTGTTAGTTACTTGGTTATTCTGCTCGGACATTGCAAAGCCAAAAACAAACTCGCCTACACGGTACCAATTCAACTTCACCCGCAAGTTTCTTACTTCTGAGACACGCATTTCCATCCCAAGTGGGAAATATTCAACGTGTTTCCTAGTCCGCAGTGAGAAACAATCAAGTGAATTCATTCCAATTACTTACCAGTATTGAGCTTCAAGCTCGAGTCCTGCGGAATTAAGTTCAAGAAAAAAGCAGAAAAAAAGCAATGTACTTTTGTGGTTCCAGTGCCAAGCTGCCGTGCATTCCTGGAATAGAATGTAACCGTCCATTGGTTCAACCCAAGTAATGATTTTGCTCTCCGGGACCACATAATAGTATGGGAAAATCTCCTCCCCTCTTGCTAACATCAGATCAATGACCAGTACCCATCATTTTCCAATTATCTTGGATCTTGATGCATTGATCCAAGACTCGAGCCTCCAGAGCTGTTCATCCGAACAGGTGCCTATGTTCATCTCGGTGTATGTGCTCTGCATCAAGTAAGTATATAACACATCAGAATTTTAGCCAATGCTCACCATTTTGGCATTGTAGTAATATGTTGCTCCCGATGGGTGAATATACTCTTTCCAGTCCCCTTTCTCTCCGCGCCTGTTGATACTATGGTTAGATCGATACTGTCAAGAACAACGCTAACACACCTGGCAGGATCGATTTGCATCGCCTGCAAGTTATAATTGTGACGTTGTTGCATCCTATGAGTCAGGTTAGTGGCACTCAATGTTCGCACTACTTCAATGATCACTCACGGCAGCAGCATTTCGGTGTACCGCCGAAGTTGTGTGGGCCAGATAGGGACACCCCGCTTGAGCAGCTCCATTCATTGGTCAATCCCCTGACTTGGCTCGGTCTGGCATGATAATCTGAGTACTCAGTTTCAAAAGAACAATTGAACGTACCGTCGTGGCCATGTTGAATTTGCCAGGTGTCATTCACACGATGCAGTATGTAACACGTCGGTATTTATATACATTGAGTACATTAAGAACACGATGCTGTGACCCTGAGGCCAGGTATATAATTAGCGAATGCTTCCCATCGACCGGGATGGCGAACAACTTGAAGCAGCAAGCATACAAGAAATACGACTCGGATTGTTGGTAATGCCTGCACGAGTTTTCATGCATGCTGGAAAGGCGGCTTCATGATTTGAGCCGGCATTTTTGGGGACTCATCAAGTAGCTTTTTCGCTTTGGGGCTGAGTGTATTCCGAGAAAAGGACCGAGAACGAGAACAGGTCTCTATACATGATAGAAGGAAAAATCCAAGCTTACTAGTTGCTTGGTGTCTGCTGAAGCTAACAAACAGATCGTCAGACAAAATAATGTGAAGAGGCGTGTAAGCATGCTGATAATTACTGCTGAACAGAAGAGAGGTATGCAGGAGTTTGTTTTGATGATCTGTTGGCTGATGAAATAAGGTATGTGAAGTTTCACTCGATGAAGTGATGCAAGGCTTGATGACTATTGCCAGTTTGGGGGGAGGGGCTTTGGTTGGGTCACTCGGTGATTGCCGGGTGGTTTGCGGGGGGGACAGGACCGCACTGCGGACTCGTTGCACACATAGGAGAGGGCTCAAGTATATCAAGTTCCATGGATATCCAAACTAAGACTATAAGAAAAAAAGGGGGGCAGTGAAGTATGATCAGGCAATGTAAACTAGGAATAATTGATTTAATCTGTAGACATGGGGGACCAGCAGGGGGCAAGCCATCATCACGACGGGATTAAGAGCCCAAGGAAGTGGGTGTGGTATCAGGCACGAGGCCCGGGTGGTCACAGAGAGGAATTTGCGCAGGAAAGAGGTCACGTTGCCACAGAATAGTGCATCCGCAACATTGTCGGCCGAACCTCCAGGGAAGCCTGGGGTGCATACACATGTTTCAGACCCGCTTGGTGGGGGCACTGCGTGAACGGCCCTTCCTTGTCACTGCGACCATGTCAGCATTGTCTGACCTGACGAGGAATACACGATTGGCAGGGCCATAGAGCAGGCCTAGGTGGGATACAAGACAAAAGGCCAAGCTTGACTGCCACAGCCTCTGCTCAACCAATGTCATAGCGAAGACCTGGCCCTACATGGAACCCAGGTGCCCACTTCCATACTGCCCAACAGTGCCCAATTACAAGCCTGATCCTGAATGAAGTGCTGGCATTGCCCCAGAAATTGAGGTTGATAGGAATGGGGTTGCAGAGAGGCGCAGAGCAAGGGAGGGAGTTCAGCAACTCGAAGATCCAAGGCAAGTGGCCTGGTGGGAATGGAGCGAAGGAACGGACAAATCAACTGAAAGATGCAGAACACGTAGATCAACTTGTCATGCAGGCTGCTGGCTTCTGCAAATTTTGTCCCGCTACTCATCCACAATTTGACAATGGAGACTAAATTGCCAAGTTTGTCGGTCAGCAAGGCCACTGCCCTTGCAGTAAGGTCCCAGTCGAATCCGATGTACCACTGGATGAGTGAGAATGGGCAGAGTTTCTGGACCGAGATATGCGGCACGGTACAGGGCAGCCAGCATATTTGCCACAGACCCGAACACCCCAGCGCTGGACGTCAGTTCGAACATCACTGCACGGTCAACATATACCAGACCACGCCAACAAATGCAGGGGTCATTCTGCTGGTCTGGATGGACTGGAGTGATGCGGTAGGCTGCAGAACGAACATCGCAGCAACACAGCCTGGGGGAATGACACAAGCCTGGCAAGGTCCGGTGACAAGAGATGATTACATAAGTTGTCCCCAAGCGAGCACATCAATATTTAGTAGTCAGCCAAGCCAAGATCGTTTATATCACATTATCAATTCAATTTAGAATTTGAAATTTTATCTTTGGCCGCATCTACGCTCACGTAAGAACTTGTCACAAGATCACGAGATTCATTAGACCCCTGATCATATCAATCATATCAGGTATGTACTATAGGGGGGGAGGTTGAGTATCGACTCAATTTAAATGCTAGTATGTAGTGAAACGCAGTATACAGCGAAGTTAGGAATCATGGGGGTGAAATGTAGTTCTAAGTACTGTGACCATGGTATCATTATAATGTACAATTGATGTTGACGCATGTCATATGTGGTATAGCTAGTTTACAATGATGGATGCAGAGCGTGATGATTCGTTTATCTCTAGAAGTATCTTTGTCAAAAGTAATGTTCGAATAAATATCATAGCACTCACACGAAGTGTTGCTTTCATCTTATTGACGGCGTGGAGAACTGTGTTCTTGATTGTCACGAGACGGCGGGTGGGTGGTGGACCAGGCACCGCTACCATGACGGTTTGCTTCAATTGCTTGGGTTGCTAGATATCAGCCAACCAGAGTAAGCCCTCGGCAGTGACGCGCCTAATTCGCTTACTGAATCTAACCACACCTCAATTTGGCTCTGCAATTAAATTGTAACTATGTACTTCAACGCAGATCACGAAAACTTACTGTAACCTTTCTCCCTTTCGTGGGAACTGGTCCAATTGTCGTTGATTGAATTACTTGGGTCATCTGACGAACTTTATTAGTTAGTGACAGTGACTGGCGCGCGGACAATCGAACTTGCCGTAATTTCGCCCAAAGTAGTAGTAATGTTGCGACTGTATCGGTAATTCATAATTAGAATTTTGGTATGTCACAACAAACAAGGATAAACAATTAGCGGACTTTAAAAACTATGACTTCGACTCGTTCGCAGGTTTAACAACTTGAAGGTCGTCTGGCCTAGCACTGGAGCTTCTGCTCCAAAAATTTGTGTTCGACCTTGTGCGGTGAAGGCTTTTTGGCCTCCGAGCTGAGGATATCCTCACTCCCACTCATATCAACTTGAGGCCATCTGGCCTCGCCGAAGATTCTGCTTCACAATCGCTCTCTTGGCCAATAGAATATCGTGGGTTAAAGCCATCTGGCCTCATAGGAGCTTCTGCCCTGACACCCATATCTGACTTGGCACAGTAGTCAGCATCCTCAATGCTCGGAAGTTAGCAGTGCAGCTGATCAAGGAGGAGCTAGAGACGAGAAGTGGAAGACCATGCACTATGGCGCTGGGAGATCGGTTTACCATTATATCCTAGAATGCCCTGCCTTCATCTGCCCTCATAACATTCTAAGAAAATCCCTGGGAACTCGGGACCTCACGCTGAAGAAACTGCTCATCTTCGCAGCTCAAACCAAGCACTTCCAGTCAATGTTTGGCGATGTCTCCCCCCCCCAAAGAACAAGAAGAAAGAGACCGCTCATAATACTGGCCGTACCCCCGGCAGTCATTCTTTATATGCCTCGGCCGGCATGTACAGTCCTCGCTTAAACGCCAGGACCACTATCAGAGTATCATAGATTGAAGTTTAGCCATGTACAAAAGTCAATACCTTGTCGTACATGATCACTGGTACCTATTCCTATTCGTTTATGAAGATATCCTACATCTCGCCACTCCTCAAGATAGCACATGAACTACATTCTTTATCAAAGTCCACCTCGGAAGCATGAACCATCGACTTCCCGCATGGCTCTTTGCGAGTGTAAGGAGGTGAATACCGAATTAGGAAGGCCGGGGTGAGTAGGGTCTCTTGCATACGTTACAATAGGTAAAACATCGTTCATGTTTCTTAACCGGTTGTCATTCACGGACATTTTGGGCTCCAATAATTTGACCTTGATGGGTAGGACATTTGCAACCCTAAACGTAGATGAGTAGGACATGTTTCGATCATAAACGATACACCGACGTGACGAAAGGCAACTTCCTCATCGCCTCATGGAATTGAGGGAACAGGTGTTCGTTGGCGTACATTTTTCCCAATGATGCCACGATGATCTGATGGATGACAGATAGTTTGTGCCCTGGAGTTCTCTCTGGGAGCCAAATATGAAGTGCACGGTATATCTGATAGGATGAAACTTTTGTTATTTATATCAGCAATGATGAAGACAACCTTACCACAGTCAGCAAAGTCACAACTAGCGCTGAGCCTAGTAGGCCATCTTGACCTTGGATTTCCTCGGGAAAGAGATCCGCAATTCTCCCTTGGCGGTTACCCTCAGCCAAGCTGCTGCTATACTGAAACACAGATACCCAGACCAATTCACTAAACATGTATAGCTGTACGATTTCTGAGATAGCTTGTTGCACCTGAATATTGAATATTGTAAATCATGAAGTCAACTTGGGGGATTTCCAGATTCGTACATGATTTCGGTCATCTGAGGACAGAAGTCGAAAGAAATAAATAACCTTGGCATCTTGGTCAGCTTTCTCGATGCCTGAAAATCCAGTGTTGGAGAGAATGCAGCCTCGGATGACCTTGTGCATTTCTACATTCCGGGACTCAACGTACTTGGAAAACTACTCCCAATACTTATGAGTGAAAGGGAGGCACAAGAAACACATACCGTCAAGCGAAGGACATCCCATCCAATGGATTGGTTACCAGTCTGAGTTTCTACCAGTACTGATCGTGCTGTTAGATAGTGATTGATGGCAGCTGAGGAAGGCGCTCACGTGGGGTCTCATGAAGTTCTTGCAATGTCGTATGATTCATTTCTACTGCCATCAAAAAACAATTAGAGAGTAGGTGTCTGTTGTTTTCCATGGCTTGTGGGAGTTTTTCAAGAAATTCGAATGGGTTTTGTAACCCAACCCAGTAGCTGCCGAGGTATATTCCCTTCGTCACGAATAAAGGTCATTTCCAGGGCATTCGGTTCAATGCACGGGTGATATCCTTGCAGTACGCGCTGCTGAGTGGAGTATCTTCACCTTGCCAGATAAGGTCCTGGTGAAACACAGTTGACGGATTGGCGACGGGGGGAAATGTAGCGATGGGGTCGAAGTCAATGGAATTTGTTTCAAACTGCATCAGCGAATCGTCAGTGTAGCAGGAGTAGTCGTATTCGATGTCGCCAACAAGACTTGGCGTAACGGATGGCATCAACGACGCCAGGTCTTCTTCTATCATAGCAGGGCCAAAGAGCTGTAACGTGTGCGAGATAGGTGCTACCTCCATGGCAGCAAGCGAAGCTGGAGGAGGAAAACTGTGCGGAAAATGAAGCCTGGTTGAATTGGATTGTGTGGCCCAACCCATCAAGCTGAGGATGAGATGAAATCAGCACATGATACACAGCACTGAAAACGACACTTACGAGCCACACCTTACTGGGGCATCCTGATGCATCCGGCCGACAGAAGTCGGTTAGGACCACTCGAAGAAAATCACCGTCATCGCGCTACGTCTATCCTTTCAGAGATGAAATTTCCGATATCATAGATTCCTCACCTGTCTTTCATACACGGTATGGAAATCTGTGCCCCCTGAACCCTGAGGGATAGCTAAGATTCCGACTATGGGTAGGTTTACATTGCTAAAGCCCGAGGAGATGGCCGGTACCATCTCACACTCCGGGCCCTACAAAACAACATGATGAGATGAAACAAGTGGGTATGATCACTCACATAAAGAGGTGAAACTTGGCAGTGGTTGTGAGCTAGATACCCAAGGAGTACGTAACGTCCATTAAGCCCCTCCAGGGGATGCTGAAACCACAAGTCAGTCTGACACAACGCTTCATGCAGACAATAACACACATTGTCAGTCTAGAGGAAAAACATTAGCGAGGATACATACAACACAGTCGTGACATACAGGGAGTTGGATGACTTGTAAAGCTTGATTATTCTGAGGAAAGTAGAGCCAAAGGGGAGCTGCTTGCTACCATTAAGTTATCTATGAGGTGAGATTAGCATTAAGTTACCTTGCATGGCCATCGAAGAAGACGGGAAAGAGCTGCAATCAATGGCAAACAATACTCTGGCCATAAATAAGGAGTTGATAGACTAGACATGCTAACCGATTAACTTGCATTGATCGCGAGTCAGCGGTAGCCAGACAGAAACACGCCGCATGATCTGCCGGCCTGAATGAATTGTCTGTCAGATTGCCCAACAGATTGCCCAACAGATCATCCACCAGATCGTCCGACAGAAAAGACTGAATTGTTGCCCCAGGAATGACTATATTGTGCACCAGGAATGGGTGCAGCACCAATGGTAATTAGTAAATTGAGGTAATATGCCTGCCACGAGCTAGCTGGAAATCGACCACAGTTGCCATAGATTGACTATGCATCATGTATCGTCAGATGGGGTATACGTGTATGTAACACTAATTTTCGTAATCGAGCGCGTGGTCAGTAGCAAACATCTCGTCTAGTGCCTCGATGAGTGATTCGGTACTTCCATTTCGTTCCTGATCAAAGGTATCCAGCTCCTCAATGCCAATGTAATCCTCTTCATCTTCATCCTCATCACAAGGAGTTTTCCAGTGGGTAGTGAGACTTTCTTCCCTGTCCGAACATTCTTGTTCTGCTTGTGTCGTCGTCTGAGAGATTAAGGGAGGCGCCCGTTGCGCCAAATTAGGGAGTTCAACGATCCGCGCCTCATGAGAGTACACGTGTCCCACTCCAAGCCCGTAATGAAACCGCACGAGAGTGTCTCTGTCAACAAAGCTAATCCAGTTGTATTTATATCATCACACTTAAACCAAAATAGGAGGGATGCTCACCTGTTGATGTAGTACTCGCACCAATCATGTCTATCACCCGTGAGAGCAGAGATTCCAGATTCGCTAGGATTGCGCTGGCCCAGAGAGAAAGCTGGTATCACGTGGCAGGCCCGGAGAACAACTCCTGGGTCAACAAAGCCGAATGCATTAGGATTCACAATAGGCATGAAGCGAACACGACTCAAAGTGCATGTTTCCCAGGCGTGACTTTGCACGGACTCATACCATCGAACAAATAGAAAATTTAACCGGTGAGATTGGTACACGTTCCCCGCTCGAACAACGTTGACATGATGTATGCCAAGGACCCTGGCATAACAGTAGTGGGCATCATGACCATCATCATTGGAATCATCATAATGCTTGAGCAGCATGATATTACAGTGAGGCGTCCTTGGATTAATAACATCTTGGGCCCTCCGAACATCATACGTTGTATGATTAAATCTTGCGATCATGTGATGATATATTCAGCTGCGCTTGAAGAGAATTGAGTTACATTCTTGGTCGAGTCGAGCTGATGTCTCCCCAGGCTCGAGGCGGTCCAGAATATGGGTTTTCAACTGAGGCAGAAAGTCCTAGTCAACATCTCAGAAGAATAGTAATAAGGTATAAGTTGATTACCTTCATTGCGGGATCTTTCGCATGGCTGCGAAGGTAGTGACCAAATTCGTCGTAAATCTTCTCGCTTTTGCCGATGTGATGGTGTAGTTGGGGATCGTTTGCTGTTTCATCCAGTTGTTCACGAGGAGTTTGCAGCAGCTTTTGTTGCCATTGCTTGATCCGGCGTAAACACGTTTGATGACGCTCAATCTGAGTCAACTGACGAACAAAGGCCTTTCGATCAGTACGATGGTATCGGCTTTTTGGTGTTCGGTGTTCTAATTTCTCCCTAGCAGAAATCAGGTTGGAGCAAGCACGAGCGATGAGCCATTGTCAACTTACTGGTTCAGTGCTATAAGAATCTGTCGTCCCAAATTGATGGATTGAGGCCACGTAATCCCCAAGCGCATGAAATTTATAAGTTTGAAAATTGAAGGACTTTTTCCTTCACGACTGCTTTGGTACAGGTGCATCCTGGGGCTGCTTTGAACTCGCGGTTTCTTGACCATTGGCGTGGGCACCTGCCTTAGGCTTTCAAGCTGCAGCCCCCCACGCAATAACATTTGATTTGCCTTTCTCTGCCTGTTTGGATGCTTCCTTTGCCTGCCGACGAGATCGTGCATCAACTTCACGGTCGAGTTCTTGGGTTTGGTATGCAGGGCAAACTTTTGCCTTGAACTCACGAAACCGATCACCGAGATCAGTTGTTAGTTTGTCGAGGATCTCTAGAGTTAGGTTGGAATGCATACGAAACTTTGCAAGTCCGTGCCAATGTGCCATGGTAAACAGGAGATCCATGATCATTTTGTTGTGATCGCCGGGGAAAAGGCCATCGAAGACAGGGATAGAACACTTGTGCGAAATGAGTTCCCGGCAACCAATGGAAATTGTCTGACACACCTGTAGAAGATCTTCGAAATTTCGTGCAGCCATGTTCGACAATTCGGAAGTGTTTGCAGAGAACCGCCTAATGGTTGCTTGTCCAAATGGGGGGACCTGTCTATACCTGTCGTAGTTCATTGATAATTAGCCCGCGCTGAGGAATCATGAAATATTTGACAGACCTCTTATCAAGCTCATGGATTAGGTCTTTATTCAGAGTACAAAGAATCCTCAGCAAATGGACCAAAAGCATATGCCATACCCCAAGTTCGAACTCATGTAGAAGATCGACAACAAGTGCAACAAACACATTGAACCCAAGTGGACCGAGGCAGTCTGAAAACGCGTTCTAATTGAGAGTTGGTCAAAGTGAGAAAAGAAGCTGATTATCATGCTCATGGAAGTTGGTACCCATGAATGAGGCTTCAGAAGTGACTCGACAGCTGTGCTGTCTACACCATGATTCATATCGTAGATGAAGTTGCGTGCCATAGTAACTAGCTCACTCCTTGAGGCATCAGAGCGCGCAAGAGTAGTATGCTGTTTCCTGTCGTGAGTCATGCCTAGATTCTGAAGTTCTCCCATCGGTACGAGACACCGCGGGCAGGGACAACCTCCCAGTTGCCGAATAGTTGCAACAAGAACCCTGGCTTTTGTAAATTGCAATATGTTAAAGACAATGATGACGACTTACTTCTCAGGATAGTCGGCAGAATAAGTGAATATTCGCGGGTAAAACCTGCGTTTGAGACCGTCACAGCACAAAATCACAATCCCGTGTTCGTATGCCTCTAAAAACTCAGGGTCGAGTAAAACCCCCCATTGAGCCTGAAACAATTCACGATGGCAGTGAGTTGTGCATTAGCGACCAACTCCCTTGCCTTGGGTATAAGCACCCGCAAAAACTTTGAAGGCGTCCTGGAGCTACAAGATATCAATGTTGATACAGAGGGAAATTGGTTCAGAATAGCCATCATACCTTTTGAAAATAGGCCACATGATTACCCAGGTGGCAGGATGGTTTACATCGGCAGTATTTTGATTCATTTCCGAAGTACATATATACTGGCCACAGTTTCGTGTTACCAAAAGTTGTTAAGTGTGTAGCGTCTGACCAAAACATAAGGGCAATGACCACACGGGGTAGATCACATCCTATCTCTCCAGGAGACTCCTGAAGTGTGCGGTGCGCATCTATGAAGGCTGGTGAGGTGTATAACTCGCCCTGAATGTTTACTTCGTGTTCAAGATGAGGGGCACACCATTGCAGTTGGTAAGGCTCGTAATGAAAAGATCATCATCCTGAGTGTTTGCGAGTTTCTCCTGAATCACAGAAACCAGAGATTGATGGTAAAGGTTTGCTGCAATATAGGGTCAAGCGCCCGGCTGAGGTGTGGTACAAGAAAATGGGACTTCGATTGTCACTTGTGTTTTACGCCAGCCAGCATCCTCATCCTCCCATTTGTCTCTGCCTTCGACATCAATACTTGCTCCTAATTGCGAGTTGATCTTGTCCCATGGAGTATTTCACACATCGTCAGGATCGTAATCTGGACATCCGATGATGTCAATCAATTCTTTGAAGCTCTGTTGAGACTTCTGCACACCCCCGTTCCAATACCAGTGACCCAGCTCAAAAGATGACCGGTTGGGGTATGGGTGAAATGACGTGTCAGGGAGCTCAGAAGGGATATCCGCTGGACTAACAACCAGGACAGAGCTAATATCTAGGAGTGTCACGACCTCTTCAGGGTCATGGGATGGGGGAGTCGATGTGAAGAACTGATGTACTAGCCCAAAGATATTCCTCGCTGTGCAAAAAGGAGGTGCCTGCAAGGATATTTGAGCTTGGGTAGATGTGTCAGTGGAATTTGCAGGTGTGCTGGACTCCAGTTGTTGAGGAGTCTGACTGGGAACACTCGGAGGAGGCTGCGGAAGCACATCATCATACTGTCTATAGCGGACCGGCATAAGAACGCCAACATGTCAGCTCCTCCGTTGGGCTAGTGATAACCCCTCTTCATCTATTTCCATAGACGCAGTGCCGAGAATATTGTCACATGCTGAGGCGAGCACATTGTGGGACGAATCTACAAGGGATAACTCCTGAGGGGGTTGCATTGTTGACGGAGGCCTGTCAACATTGAACTTTGAATGTAACGGTTCATTGTCCTCGTTGAAAGATGGCAGCAGGCAATTGGACTGTGTACTTGAATGTCTGCCACTGTTATTGTCCACTCGAGTCCGTTTTACGGAGCTGAGGAGATCTTTTGCTCTGGATAACGCGGAGAACACGCATTTCTTGCCTCTCATGCACGAGTGCTGATGCTTTGTGTATGCACTCTCCTGTGTAAACTCGCGTGTACAAGCGCATCTGAAAGGAGTTGGACCAGATAGTGCCATATCCATGTGAGGATATGATGGAGAGGGCCCAGAGGACAAGAGTATTATTATAGTTGGTTCTATCTTAAAAGATCCGACAAAGGAACTCACCACTCCTGCCCAGGAATGCAACAGGGCAGCATTGGCACTAGTGACAGCCAACGGCATTACCGCTTGGTTCCCACAGACTAAGAAACTATGGCGCCAGTCGATGACGGCACAAAAGGCTGGACAAGCCATCATAATCATCTAAAAGTCACCGTTCTATTAAAGTAGAGGGGCAAAAAAACTTAGGCACTCAATGGATCTGCCATCTTCACCTTCCTCCATCATCACCATCCCACCTAGTTATCATGAAACTGCTCAAAGGTTGGGGAAAATGATTGCGGAGGCTATGACTTGCCGCTTTGCCCTGCTGCACTACGACAGTTCGTCAAAATCGATGGTTGAATGGTGTTGGTAAGATATTACTTAAATTCCATACGGATATTGAGCAATGACTCTGTTGCAAACGTAGGCCTGCCGATAGCGAGGGACAGAAGATTCCACCATCTGACTTAGAGGATTATTGTGCCGAATACAACTTCAAATATCCGTGCTGCCTATGCGCTGACAGCGGTAGAAAAGGAGGGTACATAGAGACAGCAGTATATTCATGGTGGAATGAAACCACAAAGAAGACTTACTGGATTGCAAGATGTGCTTCTGATACATGCGGATACCAAGGTCAGCGTGCTTCATAGGCAAAAAAATTCCACACTTATCGCCACCTTAGTGAAGATAGATGGGTTCTTCCAACTAACTCCTTCAATCGCCTTCCAGTACCCACGAAGAGGTATGAATTTGATTCGTTGAAACACCAGTTTTATTGATGAATTGAGAAGAACAGAGAATCTCGCCTCTTAAACTCCAGTGGACCAACCAAGAACAAAAAGAGTTGCTGTGAAAGCTTGACTCATCTGATGGCGATGGGATTGCTGCAAGGGACTTTCAGATACTGCTCAAACACTGCAAAAGATGTATGCGAGTAGGAGCAAGGCCAGTAATGAAACACCACATCAGAGTCTGTTCAGGTTCTTCAGGAGGGGTGCAAAAGCGACGGGAAGACTTGTCATCGCTGGATCATGATAGTTCCCGACGACGTACCATATGATTTACTGCAGAAACGAGCTTTGGTTGCTACTAGTAGACCCTAATAGGCTAAGTATAGCTTTACTCAGGCTGAATCAGAATTGTGCTGTCATCTATCACACGTGCCAGTGGTGACGTGTATCATTATGATGTTATTTATTACCAGTACAAAGCCAAGGTAAAGTACACCAAAGATTGGAGTTAGAAAAACTGTGAGGCTACGATGAAAAGCAGGACGGACAAAAAAGGTCTACGGTTAACCACCAAAAACATTAAAGCATCCACTATGGTATGTTCATACAATACACCACCCCTAGTATACCGCACCCAAGTCACGGTCGTAGCAAATTCACCTGTTTGTAATTAGCCATCCCTACCTTGTTTCCAACCTTCCAGTATCATACACTGGGTTTGCATATTATTGACATCGTTCGTCACCGATTCCGTGAGTCGAAGGTACCAATAGATATGCCAGGTGAGAAAGAAGGGTATGGATGGAGTTGTGCTAAGTCGATGTGGCCGTCGGAATTTGGGTCGAAGTCGAGCGTGACAAATTCCAGGAGCTACGAACGTTCAAGTGGGATGAAGGAAATCATAAACACATGAAACACACTGGTCATCCAAGCAGAGTTCTTCGGGAGTGGTAGATCTGAGTTGACGGTGTAGAGGTATGCTGCAGGTTTCCACATAGTTCGAGAACTTCTTATTCGAGTCAGGGAAGAGCTATGTCGCTAAGCACTAATTACTTACTCGGCGTAGTTTCCCGATAGGTGGTAAACAATTGATATATTCATGAAGGAGCCGAAACGAAGGCGGTCCGCAGGTCAGAGAGCTTGATCCCAGTGACTAAGAATTCTCTTGCTTACATGGAATGGGTGGATACCAACAATGCAGCTTTATTCCATTCAACGCTCTCAATTGGTATCTTGAATGTCTCTGAGTTGCCTAGACTTTTCCAGTCACGGTATAAGTACTAGTTCTCGCCTTGAGTGGAAGTGATAAGAGATGGCGGCCTGATGGGTCAAGAAAGATCTTGTGTATGGTCAATTCGGTCGCTTTTTGGTAAATTTTAGGAAAGAACTAAGAAAAAACGTAAAGGTATGCGAAGCCAACAGTTGAAGAACTTGAAAGTCGGACAGCAGACTCAACTTTAGCTCGGTAACAGGCCTCTTTTCCCTCTTTCTGAGTCTTTCTACCAGTTAGAGCCACAACGCCACATATCTATGGATTATGGCAGACAGGATAAATATTGAAGGGATGGTGTTATAATGGTGCCGTGTCATGCAGCCTGCCAGAATGTCCTGGCACCACGAGTCCAGCTGAGCGTCTGCGCCGAACCATTCTCTTCTTCATTCGATTTTCAGTTATCCACACTGTCGAGTCGTCGTACTTCTCACCTCCTCACTCGCTCATTTAGATTTTCAAGTCCCGCCCACCACTCCCCTTATCGTAACATCTATCAGTTTATTACTTCACACACCGTAGTCCTCTCCTTTCTTTGACCGAAGTATCGTCATATTAGCAGATTCTCTCATTGCATATATCATCAAATAAATGCTTAACAAGTCCTTGACATGTTCGAATTTCATGAGCAGGTATCCCGCCCTCCCAGCGGCTCCACCTGCTCGCGTACTACCCCGAGCTAACACTCGGCCCAGCCCAACCTATTAGAACGTGTCAGCGACCTTAGAGCTAGATGAAGCTGGAGTGACGTACTTAGCTCAGTACTCATCACTCAAATCCGTGGCCTCAGGCCCTCAGCATTACTTTCACCTTTTTTTGGCCAAAAAATGTCATGTGACTGGCTCAAAGGCTAAATGTTAGGTCTGCTGACTTTTGAACTTCTTCATCATCGAGTTCTGTCCAGACTGTCCCCATATTCCTTCTCTTTCGTCAAATCAATTTCTTTCTTCTGCTCCAGACTCCTTATCGTATGTCTGTCACATTTCATATTCATTTTACCACTGGAACAGTTCTGACTCATGGGATAGCTCAAACAAACCAGCATAACTTTGACAACTTCAACGTGAGGTGGAAGGAGGAAGAGGCCAGGTAAATTGAAATGGTGCGCACTGCGCGGATTCCATGGCGATTGAATTTGATGCATCCAGATGTATATGTTGGACGCCCTCATGTCAGATGAGTTTATGCCTTCCACGGCACAGCTGTCAAAGGCCCTAATGACTGGTCCAATCCTGTCACCATGACACGGATCAAATCGCTCGACCTGGCTCAAACAGGCTCAAACCCCTTGATTCAAACACGCTTTGTGTTTAGTCATCTCCCGACTCTGAATATTTGTACGTTCAGGTAATACTGCCGTTCTTTGGGCTCTCCAAGTTGGTCATGTTAAATTTTGTGCAAATAGGACTGACACAACTTTATTGCCTCGAAGTTCTCTCTTTCTGTTGGATTTTTTGCTATTTGCATTTTTCTTTCGCCTGATTATGTACTTTTTTTCTTTGTCAATTGTCAGATCCTTCTTACCCCCAGGTCTTTTCGTGCATGGAAGGATGCTGTCGTGGGATACAATCGTATACATCCATTCCAGTCGGACAGGCGCAGATGCCGCTACAAGTTTGATCTTTGGGGCCAAAATTGTTCTCTGGTCCTAAATATGCCTAGTTACTTACAGTTGGCGGCAAGATGCGCTGGAACATGCTTCTCACCAGATCTAGATCTCTCACAGAATCAGTCGCCGCTACAAAATTTTAGTAAGTAACACCTTGTGGATATCATCTCCTTGAATCAAGCGTCAAGTAAATAGTCATCTGATCAGTGATGTCAACTTTATGTCGGAATTGTTCGATTGCTCCACTACTCGTATAAACTTCCTTCAAATCTCAAACTTGGTGGGCATTAGATTACTGGATGCCTACATAGGTCTCGTATCAAACGACAAGGCCAGTCTATAATATTGCGTCAGTTTGGACTTTCTGAAAAATTTCCATACAGCTCGAGATTGAATTAAGAATTTTGTCATTTTTGCTCAAAGATCAGGTCTATCCTAGTGATCTTTGGGAAATCGTTGTTGAGCGCACTATAGAAGCGAAGCAAGAGGCAATACTGCGACAACACCAGCGCATCCGGGTTGGTGGGTTTAATTGAAGAAGACATGTAGTATTGAAGCATCTGCTCATGGAGGAGAGGAAGAAACGAGGTCAGATGGAGGTGTCTTTGTATAGCCAGGCCATCGACCACTTGCAGCAGCATCAGATGTGTGAGCTTCTTTAATCCTGGCACATCAATCAATGGTCTGAGTCGATTATTATTGCTGCAAAGCAGTCGTTAAGCCTGACGTCAAGCCTCTCTCAGCAACTTCGAAATGTGCTATAGGATGTGCATCCTTAACCTGCCTGCAGGCTACACGAGAGAAATGTGAAGCTTGGTTAAATAGACAACATGCATACCCTCTTCCAAACGATGAAGCTTGGATGGAAAATTGCTCCGTTTTGCACAGCTCTCCTCTTTCACTACCTAGATTCCTTGATACACGCGACAACAACTGGACACCCAACATTTCAAACATAAGTACTGTAACTAATCTACTCATTTGTTCTCAGTCTCCCTGAAGTGCATCAGCCCTTCGTTACCCTTGTTGAACACATGGGTCACCACCGACGTCCAGGAAACTTTCCATCATGCGCTTTACGCAGAACAAGCCTGTCAAATAGGACTTATGGCACTGACCCTTACTATTAAGGACAACAAGGACAACCATCTATATGAGCGCAACATCGTGTCAGAGTTTCTTATCTTACACGCGAAGATGTGTCATGCCCAAGCTGAAACAGACCTTTATGCAATGGCCATTGAACATGCTCGTGAATTCAACTTTTCTGACAACACTAGTGAGTACGAACTGGAAATTTTACTTGGCATTACTGACTGGCTTCTGTAGGTGTGACGTCGTCTCCCAGTCAATTTATCCCACCACCTCTACCTGACGAGTTGCGTTACTATGATGGGGACCCTGGCGATGAGACAGACGACTCTGACGACTTTGACTCGGAATTTCCATAATGCCATGTGTTCACGATTACTGCAATTCTCGTATTTTCATATATTATTTAATTTAAGACTTGCTATAGGTCGACGGTTGTTAAGTTGATAAGTAGCAGTTGTATGTAGGAACTATGTAAAGCAGTGTAACACTTACCAATAGTCAACATTCTTGTTAACTGCCACTCAATATGATGACAACACCGTGACGGTAGTTTGGAAAGACCGTGACCATCATCTGCGAAAAAGCGAACGCAGAGGTACATCAAACATTTACAGTTCCCCACCATTGAAGGTGGGCAAGTCCAGCATGCAGAAACAAACATATATATTTGATGCACGCCTGTGAGCTCACACTTTTATTGCTGACAATCAGAACCTATCTATGTATGTCATTCACAGAGCTGGAAATTCGTGAAGGATGCCTACTATTACCCAACCCTTTGTTCCTTTCTGGACCATTTTATCGAGGTTCTCAGGACACAAGGCATGTCATCTTTGTTCCCGCATCTCAGAGTCATTCAAGAGCCTTCAACCAGATTTCATATCACCTCCTACGACTGATGTGTCTTCTTTTTTCACTATCTTGGCTGTTTTGACGGTATACTCTATCAGTGTCCCACCAGCTGTTTTCACTACGATATGTCGTGGCGCAAGCAAGACTTGGAAGGAAGGCTCTGAGTGCTGCTCTGACACACACACGTACAAATCTGTGAGTTTGCTTTGCATCCAAGTTTCAGCATCAGACTTATCCTTTGCGGTTGTAATAAGACTGCAGTAGGAAAATTTGTGTCGTGTTGACAATGACTGCCTAATGGATATCCAGGAACTGGCACATCATGACTTGTAAGAGTGAATCATGTTTTGGCGGACGAGTCGCTGGACAAGCTACACGTGCTTGTGATGGGATAGTCTCCTCTTCGCGTTGCTGCCAGGCAGTTGCAACTTGGCTGGGCGCCTGACGTCTGGCGTCTGGCACATGATATATCCCAGTTTCATACTTATGGACTCAGATCCTTCCAGAAATACATTCATCTCTACAGCAGTGCAGCCTGTCATTTCTTCGGGGCTGTATTACACTCCACTGCCAGTGTGCTCTACTGGGTCTGAACACTAGATCCAACTCAAATATACCAAGGAACGATACATAAATTCATATGTCTCCTGTTCATACCAAACTGTCTCTCCAGTGGATCACCCACAAGTCTGTACCTGTCTCAGCAACATACATCTTCGTCAATAACCCGGACCTCACTGTGGTCCAAAACGTGCCATCCATTTTCAAACGCGCATGTTGCGCAAAGCAATTTCTATGCACAGGACAATAACTGTCTTTTCGGGCTTCGGTCTCGCCAGTGCAGAACTTGACGTTAACTTTCGCAGGCAGTCTGCATATCTCCATCGCATGTGCATTTGTGAGCGCCGCGAGATCCAGATCACTGACTATAGTACCTCGTGGAGCAGCTTTGGGAAGCTGGATAATGACCACTTCATAAAATTTTCAATGATAAGAGAAGTTCAGAGAGGGATGCGTGGGTGAACATATCATGCAAAATAAACATAATCATGTGTGTGCACCTTTCGTTTCATGAACATGCCTCAAGCTGATGCTGGACTATCAAACGCTGCCTCACAACTATCATATTCCTCTCGCTGACATTGCTCACGGGTTAATTGATCTGTCCCTCTCTGCCTCGCTTACCCCACCAAGTCTCACATGCTAGATTGCCCAAAACATTTTGACGTCCTGCCAGTGTACGTATCCCATCTACCACCCATTTACACAACACTCAAGGCTGACCTATGCGCACAAAATTTGGAATTTCGTGGTCCCTGTCATGGTGTTCAATAAGTTACCACAACCATATATATATGGTCAAACTTGAAGTGTTGCTGCGCATCATGGTGAGAAGCGTTGGGCAATGTCACCCAGGCAGATGAATGAAGACCCCACGCTGTTGTATTACCCAACTCTGATTCCGCGGAATCAGATTACCTAATATAAGCTTGCAAACTCAGAAACACTAGTAGCTCGAACTTCAATCACGCTCATCTCTCTCCATTAGAAACACTCTTCATAATGGCTCATACCAAACAAACCTCGGGCAAGAGTACGGGAGGGCCTGCAAAGCGTGGCGAACTACCTCTGGGCTCCTTCAAGTGTGTCACTGGTCGTGGTCAAAAGATCATCAAAAGTGTAAACGCTAAGGCATTACCCACTGGGTTGGATACAATACAGAGCGCAATAGAAGGCACGCTAAAGCCCCAAATTTGGAACCTTGTAAGCGCTCCCAACTCTCTTTTGTGTACTTCACTGATTTTCAAAAGTGGTGTCTGCTGTGTCGTGATGGTGCTCCAATAATGTACGAGTGCTCGTATTGCCCACGCTCACTATGCGAGCGCTGTCTTGTCATCCCGGAAGAGTCGCAGAAGGACATTAAGAGTGACAACATTTTCTTCAGATGCCCAGGGTGTCACGAAGTTCGTGACAAACGTGCTGGGAAGGACATCAATACACTGTATTTTGTAAGTCATTCTCATCGGTTTCCAGTCTCACACCACCGATCTCATTTTTTCAACTAGGGTTTCGAGGATGTCAAAGGGAAGCCCGTGTTGGCGAGACCTGCCGTTATACATGGTCGCATTGAGCTCAGCAGTCGATCAGAGATATGCACTATTCCAGTCCTTATTCTCAACTTTGTTCTTGACAGCATTGATTGTCTGGGGTCCCCTGCGTGCATCATGCGAGATGCGTTGCATTCATACGTCCCCGCAGATTACCGTGAAATCATTTTCGATGTCGGAACAGCCCACAAAGCCAAGCAACATGCTATGTCGATGGCCAAGCTTGTGACTGAACTAGAACCGCACCAAGTTGGTCATATAGAAGTATTCATTCACTCTCACTTGGAAACCGTCCGCAGTGATATCTGGGGGGGCTTCAAGAGCACGAGGACTAAAGGCGAGGGAGGGGATCCTGTTGCCTACACAATTTCCGACGTAAGTTAGCCGTCGGTTTCAATTGTCGCCTACATTCACTCTTCGCAGTTTTTCATGCTAGTTCTCGCCGGCGGCATGGCAGACTATATCAAGGGAGCCACGCTCTGGATGTTGGTTTGCGGACATATGGTGCGTGAAACTGATGCATTCAATGATTTCAAAGATTGTATCAAACAGTACGTACTTCGCTCACTGCAACTTTTCTGGCGCTGATATAATTCAAGTTATCAAATTTAGCATGCATTTGTATTCAATGCGGAGTGATTTCATGCATCTCTTGTCGGATCATTCACCATGGCATATGTGGAACGTGTCCTCACTCAAGGCTTCGAGGTTCAGGACACCATGGAAGAGCTCCTCACAGTATCCCGTGCACTCGGAATGCACACCTCCATCATTCACGTACACCTCACAAACACTGTTCGTCGCCGTGTTCCTTACGTCGTCGAATTTAACAAGGGAGTGATGCACGTCGACGATAAGGCCTCCATGATCCTATCAACATACACGTTCTTTCATCAGAACCAGCGTCCTTGGGGAAACTTACTACCTTATCAATGTTCACGTTGCTACTGCGCTCGTCCTTGGAATTCTGTCACCCACTCTTTGACCGACGAAGCCCAGTTCGCTTGCAAGAACTGCGGTTGCAGCATCACCTACATGAGGCCCAAACTATCAAAAATTATCTTGTTCACCAATGGTTACCAGGGGACTAGCAGTGTGAGTGGTAAGCTGTCGAAGAAAGGCAGTGGGGCTGGCTCTGGGTGGTTGGTGCTTGTGGCAATCGAGCCTGCCCACCAACCATCGCTCGATCATGTTGCTGCAGACCATTGATCGACCTTTGGCTTACTGTTTGTCTGCTATTTGCATATCTCGCTATCAGTCTACTGTTCGAGCTCAAATTGCCTTTCCTGAGTAGTGCTCTGATAGCATAGATACGAGTATAACTGATAATTTCACACCCATTCGCACACAACGGTTATTTACCACAGCAGTGTCCTTGATTCACGACCTTCGCCCTAGCTCGACACCCTTTTCAAGGTGAGGTCGTAGATGTGACAATTATGTAAGCCTCACATCAACCTTTATCTAAACACTAGCATCCCCCACAATTCAAGATCTGCACAATTCACCTGCGAATCAATATCCTCACGTCAAAGTTCTTTGCGCCACAGTACACCTACTCAACTTCATCATCATCACCGTCATCACCTGAAGTAGGGCAGTCAGTTTGTTACAAGGAGTGCGCATCAGACATACCCTGAATCGGAGAAGGAGCATCCCATGTGATCTGGTGAGGAGAGCAAGTATCGATTTCATGAGGTGCATATTCTTCTAGCACCTTTGCCCGATAATATTCCTCTAATCAACGAAGTCTATACTTCTGATATAGCTCGGTCAGCCTTGAGCAGCCCAATTCCGCAAGTTGTAGTCACTCTTTGAGCTTAGCTACAGACTCTGCATCACCTGTTACATGTGCCACCTCGCCTCTTCTGTGGATTTTCACTGGGACAAGGCCAACCTTGTTGTTCTCCGCTGCTGAGAGGCGATTGTCATCATCCTCCACCTCCCTACCCTCACCCCTAGGATTAGTGTTTCCCACCAACTCAATCCTAATGAAAGGTATTCGAGTTAGCAAATCACATACGTGGTGAGTCGTCGGATAGTTACCGCAAGTTCAAGTTAACACTAGCTTGTCCTTGCAGTCTGAAGGTCGGACACAAGGATTGTGACATATCGGCTGTCAGTATTCTCTGATGGCGAGCTATGGCAAGGATATGAACGGTAAGTAAGTTTCATCTTTCATCTTTCATGATAATGTGATTTCTTCTAGCCTCCAGTTCGCAAGACTTTGCACGCGACTATGCCGGGCCGGATGTCCCGACCGCCACTAGCTGTTGGCACTCTGTGCCAGTCACTCGCCGGCACTATACGCCAATCACCATGCCGCTGACACTTTCATAAGGTTCGCCATTTACATCATGTATCGTAATACTATCGATAAAAGTTCTATTCCAGCATGCGCAAAGCCCAGGTTACTTCTTCCTCCTCTCTATTATACATGACCACCGAGGACACCACTTCAAACGTTCCGAGTAAACACAGATCATCAGCCCTCCAAATGGGGCCCCGAAAAAAAGCGCAAGTTGTCTCTGATGTTGCCCATAGGCTATATAGACTCATCCTATCGCTGACAGCTCAACATCCGACCCGCTTATCTCCCATGGACGACACTTTGGTCGAACAGTATTCGCACTATGCAATTACCCATCTCTGCTCACTAACGGTATCTTGAGACTGGAGCAGATGGAAGAGACTCCACTGGAGGACTTCTCCGCTGAGTAAATCAAATATAACTATCTGTTTTCTCACTGACTGGCATATTTGCAGCGAGCGGCAAGAACATCGTGTCTTTGAGCAGCTTTTAGACTCTTATCCCGGCCTCCTAGAGCGATTGAAAAATGGGTCCAAGGAAGAAATTCTTCATGTTGGAGAATTAGTACTTCGTTCTGTACATGGCCAGAATTTCTATACTTATGCTTATGGTTTACAGATTGGCAAGGGAGCTGCGGGCGCAAGAGGTGACGATACGAAGACACTGAAGTTGGCAGTACTTGATTGGATTTCCCCAAAAGGAGACACCATACAGCCTCATTTACACAGAAATTTAAAGATTGACCGTGGATTTAACCACGAGCTTACAGGATCCTTACTCTGTCCTGCTGGAATGGACTGGAACGACCCAGAGTATGTATTAGTTTGCTGGTATCTGCCATCCTGAGTAACTCATTTGCACTTATTTCTAACAGGACCAAGGAAAACCTCTGGAGCGGCGAGACATTGGTCTGTGGAGACCAATGGCCCATTTTCTTGTATGCCCAGTATACTTACGACTCGGATGATCCATGGTGTGGTCTCCTTAGGAGTCGATTGCTTGTATGCGTGAGTGACGTGCATCTTTTCACGAAATCCCTTCACTGTATTGTATTCTACCAGGCTTACAAGCACGTATTTACGTCTCCAAGTTCGGTTGAAAAGGAGCCTAAAGCTACACGATCCGGAAATGCTCGCCTGCATGGCATGAACTGTGTGACTATTGCTTCCATATCTTACATTGCAACCCAGGTGTGCGAAGCGCCATACTTTTGTGCGCAGATAATTTTGACGTTGACCAAAGGTCCGATTTGCTTTAAGTTCCTCCTCGGTCTTCTCAAGGACCGACACGACCACAGATTCAGAAATGTTTTACCATAGCCTCCTGGACCTCCTGGAGGACCCCAAAGAATGCAAGGAAGTTGATGAACTGCAGACCTGGTGGAATCAGTATTGTTATTTCTCTTTGCTATGTCCCTACGTCTCATACTGATTGAAATGTATACAGGCAAGTCTTTCCCACTTCGTCTGCTGCCAAGCGACCGGTCAGCACTAATAGCACCTTGTCGAAGATACAACAAAAACGCCTTGCAGCGAAACGAGCCTCAAATCTGGAAGCAGTCTCTTCGTAGTCTTTGTTCAAGCATGCCCCCATGTAGTATATTAATTACAACCTAATGACATACCATTTTTGTGCATTTCAAGCTACCTACTATCTGAGAGTCTCTAGACCCTGACTATGTTACTTTTGAAGGCAGCTCAAAACAACAGCGCAATAATTCCGCTGTGAAATTATAGCTAGTTACAATATTGTAGCAATTGGGGGTGCCCATCTAGCTATGGCATTTAGGGAGAGTTTTTCGAGAACAGATTGGCTTGTAAGCCTTGTTTATGATGGCAACCCTTCAGCGGCCAGATGATGAAGGGCACCACAATGTCATCATTCCGCACTTTTGTACTGAAGGCTGCACCAATCAAACCGGTCATAATTAGCAAGAACTGGCAAACACAGGCTCACATTACAACCACATACATAGTGTCTGCGCCAATGGAGTTTTTGTCAGAAGTACAAAGGCAAGCTGGGCTTGCACAACATGGCCACACTAACACGGATGGATATTGAGTTGTAGCGCCCTGACACCCTTGGGCCACAGGCAGTGTTCATCTGAAACAGTCCAGCCATATAAATACTTTTCTGGTGCTAGCATGTGTTTAGATGTTGCATATGACAGAAAGACGCACTAACCTTACACACAGTGGCCATAGATTATCGTAGTTCACAAATATGCCAACACATCACCGCTTGTCAGGCACCTTGTGCAGTTAGCTAGATCTGGCCAATGCAAGATCGCATTACAATGACATACCTGACATCCGCGCCAATGTGATTCTTGTAGGAAGTGCAAAGGGAAGCTGGACTTGCATGACATGAGCATGCTGATACAGATGGGTATTGGGTTGTGGTGCCCTGGCACCCTTGTGCTGTAGGCAGTTGTCGTCCCGAACAGTCCGGCCATATAAACCATTTTCTAGTGCTAGCACATGTTTAGATATTGTGTACAGCAGAATGACTCACTAAATTTACATACATTGGCCATAAGTTATCATAGTTCGGAAAAATGCCAATGCACTGCCACTTGTCGGGCACCTTGTGTAGTTAGCTAGATCTGGCCAATGAAAGCTTACATTACAATCACATACCTAATGTCTGCATCAATGTAATTTTTGTCAGAAGTGCAAGGGGAAGCTAGGCTTGCATAACATGGGCGCACCGACACAAATAGGTATTGAATTATGATGCCCCGGCACCCTTGGGCCATAGGCAGTTTTCGTCCAAAACAGTCCGGCCATATAAACATTTATCTAATACTAGTGTTTGATTAGATATGGTGGAAGAAATAAAATTAGTCGAAGGTTACATGCTAAGACCAGAATTACTGTGCATTGTCACTAGTACTCAACAAGGTGACAGTGGACATTTTGGGCAACATAACCTTCCTGGTTGGTGTTACAATATCTGGCATTTTGGCAATGAGACTGCAACTTAACTATCATACTTGTACACATGGCGATGTCCATCCATCTTAGTCCGGGTATTTAAAGCTTTCTCATGCAGAGTACAATTATGATAAACTTTATACAAATTTTATATCAGATAGAGCTTTCCAATACTTTGTCATTTTCAGGTCATTTGCCTGATGATAACCTACTTGAAATTAATCGGGCAACCCGAGCGGCACATCGCGACAGTGAGTCATGTTTCTGCTTTCGCTTTGTATCATGGTTGATGGTGTAATACCTAGTTCAGAGCCAATCAGTACTGAGCACAGTATAGTATGGTTGTTTTGGAAAAATTTCGCACTGCTCGAGCAATATTATGTAACGTTTGTGAATGCTATGATCTGAATGGTCGACCGCGTGCCCAGTCTTGTATCCCACATCAGATGAAGGATTGAGTTCGGTGACCTATGCATCGTCGAAGTCAACATGGGCTATGAAAACATAGATACTATTGCACCTTTTGCGCATCGAGAAGCGCATCCTCCCAAAGCTTTTTACCTAATTTGGCCATACTACTACGATTTGCAAAGACTCAGCATCGATTGGAGAAGTGAGGTCGATCGCAGTCGAGTATAAGTCAATAGCACTGTCAAAATCGTTTACAGCGAGAGCAGTATCTCCGCTGGTAAGAAAGATGGCGCTGCATTCTTGCTTGAAAGCTGAGTGATTATCTCTCACACACTTAAATTTGGCTAACACTCATCAGATCTTAATGAATTCATTATATGCCGGAGATTTAAAACGTCTACATTACATCACGTACTTCAAGGTTTCAGCACGTCAGAATGCGACTGGTTGATGCCTCCCAGTGAGGGTGCCCGGAAGCAGCATAGAGCATCCGTGACGTTTTCTCTCAAACGTCGTGAACTTCTTGAAGAATTTCTCTTCTGGTACTTCGACTCCTTCCTGCTTCCGCTTCTTAGAGTTCGTATTTTCTTCGACTTAGATGGAGACATCTTATTGACACAAACATTTCCAGACGACGTTCTACGTCACGGAGTCATCCGCTTTGCGAAAGCATGTTCTTTACTTTCGGCAAGATGACTGGGAAATCCTCTGTGCACCTTTGATAGACCGACTAAGTGAAAAGACGTTCCAAGAGGTCGAGACTGATGCATCGATGACCCAGTCGATCCGTGATATGCGTGACAACGCTTATCTGCGCACATAACACTCGGCAACTCCTATCGAACAAGCTTGCCAGATTTCGCAGTCCAACGTTTATCGTTTTGGTACACGGCGCCGGTCTTCTGTGATGTTGAATGGACTATCAATGAAGATGAAAAAAGCTGGACTGTAATAAGGACAGGCTTGAAGCAAAAGACAGCCCTTTTGCAGGTCCGTCATGCTAATATTCCGAAGCGTTTGCATTGACAAATTCACACTGCGCTGTAGATGCTACTAGGTCACCTACATATAACTCCTCCTTACCCGGTGGACTGTTTCCTTTCCTCTCAGACTCTCCTTGCGACCCACACCTTGTGGCTCTTGTATCGTTCGCGCATCGGCCCTCGAACTCAATCCTTCATCTGATGTGGGATACAAGACTGGGCACGCGGTCGACCAATCAGATCATAGCATTCACAAATGTTACATAATATTGCTCGAGCAGTGCGAAATTTTTCCAAAAACAACCATACTATACTGTGCTTAGTACTGATCGGCTCTGAACTAGGTATTACACCATCGACCACGATAACAAAGCGAAAGCAGAAACATGACTCACTGTCGCGATGTGCCGCTCGGGTTGCCTGATTAATTTCAAGCAGGCTATGAGCAGACCTGATTTCCTCCCTAAGAGGCACACGTGAGTCATACAGTTGAATCCTTGTTACACAGCGACCGGCTTACTCTAGTCCAGTTACAAGATAAACCACTGCAGCAATCGAGTACTTCGCAAAATTGTCCCCTGTAGGCACATGGTTTATTTTTGGCACTGACAGACATAGATGCTGTCAAAGCAACAACAACCGCGAGGAGGGAGAAACGCATTTTCTGTGCGAGGTTATATGGAATCTTCTGAAGGGGATCTCGAATGATATCTTGGAGGATGAGGGAACACTGTAGGACGACGACCAGCTTTTATATCCTGCATATGCTCATGGGCACCATTCTCATCGATTTGGCAGAACTGTTGTCGCACGGAACAAATTTTGGCAGAACCTACGGGCGCGTATTCAATTAACAGCGTCCATTAATTCATAGCCTGCCTGCAGGCATCGAGTGTCCACAGAACCCTTATTCGACTCGCCGGTCTAGGCTCGTCCTAATACCTCGTCCTTCGCTTCATCATTTGAACCTGCGCTGGCCATCAGGAAAACCCTCCCATATAGACTTAGATAGATTAGACGTTCTTAGACAAATTTTCACAAGCTGTGAAATTTTATAGTAGCTAGCTCTAAGACCAATAGTATAGTGCAAGCTAATGATAATCATTGGCAACTAGCACAATGTTGCAAAACTGTATTGATCTAAGTATGTATTTACATAAAATGATGAACACTCGTCAAGAACATTAGCAAGCACAATGCCGGAAATATTGATGCTGAATAACTGTGTCAGCATTGTTGGCAGCGTAATGTGGGATGAGAAAGCGGACTTTGGCGGAGGACAGCGGTAGCCATATGAAGGCAGAACATTTAATAATTTGAAGTTGTTTGTGTAATGAAAATCGAACGATCAATATGACTAATATTTTATAAAGCTCCCACGGTTGATTTCAACAGAAAACCAACAAAGTGCAAACAAAGTGTGCTCTTACTACAACTACTCACACCATCCATCCCGAACTTCAACCTTTGATGGTGCCAATTGGTGAGTAGTATTATTTCATCTATATACGTCATATGGACTTTGCTGAGCGGATGTATTGTTTCTCTTCTCTTTGGTAGCATAAATGTCTGCGTCCAAAGTCCATGCATGCTAGTCATGGAGAAGGACGACGCGGGTGGTGCATCCACTTTGGCTTCTGTATTGTCCACGCTGTCCTCGGCTGCAGCGCCACCACATTCTTCTTCTTCTGTGACACCGGTCCGAGTCGTGGAGGTGGTGAGTCCTGGTGGCAACTCCTTTGTGGAGGAAGGGCGATGAAGGCAAGACTGTTTGCAATGCGTAAGTTCTCATTTGTTGTTCCTTCTATATTCATATGAATCTCTTATATACATACAGATGCAGCCTCTACTATAAGCTTCACGGCTCTGCTCGTCCCATTAGTATGAAATCTGATATTATTCGGAAGCGCTCTCGACACGACGCTCGTGCGCAGCGCTCCTCCCTCACCGAGCCCCCAAAGTGCATCTAACACACCTGGCACTCCTTCTGTTATGGAGAAGACAGTTTCAGAATGGGTTCTGGTGTGACAAGCGCAGGCACTTCTTCGTCTTCACGGCGCAGCAGCATGGACTCATCTGTCCACACAGTAGACGCGGGCACTGTTTGCACAGGTATGCACTGATTTTTTTAAAATTTTAATTACATTCTTTATATTCAAATGGTCCTGACTGTCAATCTTATTTCATGACAGACACTCTTGTTTGGATCTGTCTTAATCTCCCCTTCCACGTGCGGATACCATGTGACAATTCCTAAACTCGCTGTGCTGAGTCACTGACAAATATCAAGGCGACCAAAACCATTGAGTTCTGACGTGTTAGTTGTGGCGGCTTTCTGTGCAGAGTCGAAGGGCCAGTTTGGATAGTCATTGATTCCCCGATATCTCTCACTCGCTCCTTATATCTGACCGCTTGCTATGTTTTTCTTGTGGTTTTTTTTGCTCGTATGAGTCGTACATTACCACATTAGCCTGATACACGATTTTAATGATATCATCAATTTCTTCCGTGTACTTCAAGTGTGAAAATCTTCCTATTTGTGTTTCCTAAGGTGTGCAAAGGCCTTCCTAGTTGTCTACTAGGACATCTAATTGTTCTAAATAGCAGCAAGGTATAGCTAATTAAAAATCAGCAATATAGTCTGGCCATTTTGTCTAGCCCATCTAATATGTCTAATTTGTGTTAGCTGCACGAAAAAAGATCTAATCCGAACAGCCTTACCTAAGTTTACATGGGAGGGTTTTCCTGATGGCCTGACCCTGCAGGCATCAAGTGTCCACAGAACCCTTACTCGACTCGCTGGTCTCTCATTTTAATACCTCATCCTTCACTTCGTCATTTGAACCTGCACTGACTCTGCCAATACAACGACAAAGTCAAGAATTTAGCATTATTCTCGCCGATACCTCTGATATATACTCGGTGGATATCTCACATCATTTTTCGCTTACTGATTTTTTGTTTTTAAATCCAATTTTTGTCCTTTGGGGTCGTAGACCCTATGTCGGACATAGCCCTATACACGTAGACTGGTGACCAGCCCGTCTATGAGGCAAGCCGTCGATAGATGGACTAGTAAATCTGGGTTTGAATTTGGATGTTGAGCGGATTCTCACAGTAACGTGACGTATAAGCCTTTTTGGGCATAACAAAACCACGTGAGCTTTTTGCTAAGCCCTTGCAAAGAGTCGTTAAGTCCTTGTCTGTGGTCGACTTCAACAACAGAACATTAGCTGCTGGGCGGCATCATTCGACGAACGTTTCATCGCCCATGTAACTCAGCTTCGAGCTGGAATTGACATGGTACTATGTCCATTGACGTCAGAATGTAGACAATGAGGCATGCTCATAGTGCATCCGTTTTGTCGTTATTATTGAGGGTCTGAATATAATCGATGGGGAGTCATTCTTTGATTAAATCACGCGCAAAATGATCCAGCACATCAAGAGAAGCATTGTGAATGGCTTGGATGATGGAAGATTGGTCCATTGAATTTGCAGGTACTATAGTTCGCGTCGTGTTAATAACAAGATAATTATATCATTTGGTTTACATTCATCGAAAAGCACTCGTTTTCTCATTGGCCAGACATCATGTTACTGTGAGAATCCGCTCGACATCCAAATTCAAACCCAGATTTACCAGTCCATCTATCGATGGCTTGCCTCATAGATGGACTGGTCACGAGTCTACTATACACGGGGGGCTTACTCCCGTTTTAACTATTGTACTACGCTTACTGGTTGTTCCGTTATATGTAGCACCTGGAATTCGCCTGGGCCATTCATAGGCCAGACCTGCAACTGCTGCGCGGAGATAATGAGGTATCTTTCGGAAATT
The DNA here is from genome assembly GCF_016647785.1 of Suillus fuscotomentosus. Lineage (NCBI taxonomy): Eukaryota > Fungi > Basidiomycota > Agaricomycetes > Boletales > Suillaceae > Suillus > Suillus fuscotomentosus. The sequence goes on from NW_024539608.1 coordinate 147,170, forward strand.
GATACTCACTCTCATTCTCAGGTCGAAGATCCTTGACGGTATCAAGTTATTCCATGGCAAACCCCGATGACCCTATACTTCCTCGGAGACAAGGAACAGCATTGATGAAATTAGTGACCATCAACCAATGTTGTTCCAAGTTCCTCTTTCTTGTCAACCATCACTTGTACTCCATCCGACACTCACTCGATGAAGAGAGACACTGCCGCCCTCGAGTTCCTCAGCACTACCATTTGATGGAAAGTACCGGGGAGGATGTGATATCAATTAAATACTCTTTTATTTTACCCCCTTTTTTCACTTTCATCATAACGTGCGCTCCCATATGACCTTGTGTGCTTATTTGATAGTAGCAGAATTGAATTGAATTGAATCTTTATATTTGGCCATCTACGCTCACATAAGCTCAGGTAACTAGGTTCCGCGATGGCTCAACTACCGATGAAATCAAAACTTCTTGCCAATGTTAAAGCAAAGCTCGCAAACATGTCGGTAATAGCTAGGTACGCATAAGTGTCCAAAGACTTATCATACCAGAAGGAACGGCATTCAGAGATCTTATACAAAATAACCCGTCTGTCCTTAAATTGAAATGCCTTGTAAAAGGCTTTTTTGATGCTGGCGGTGACCCGCCTGCTCAAGAGGGGCAATGTGGGCTGCTGCACTGTAGAGAGATGATCAATGGAGCCAAGCAGACATTGCAGCACTGACGTTTAGAATGGTGAGTTTCGGCTTTTCTTCCTGCACTACTGAAGGGGCAAGGCCGGCCAGAGGTGAAGAAGGTCTTTCAATCGAAGACCCAGCAACTAGAATGAAGTTCTCGTTCCTCATTCACCAATTCTCTCGTCACAGTCCACGTTTTATCATGGATCTCATAGTAACAGACTCCAGGAACAACTACATTGACCAAGTCAGCAACGAACTACCTATTTTGCCATCAGCCACAGCACCGATGCAAAAGCAGAAACACGACTCACTGTCCAGATGTGCTCATGGACGGCCTGCCAGCCCATCGGTAAGCAGTCTTACTGGCAGACTTTCTGACCGCTGCGCTATTGACATTGCAAGGTGCAAGGGGTGAGCAACAGGGTCGAATACCGGATGCAAAGCAAGCTACTCATACTCACGTAAACTAGAGCACAGTTGTGACTGCAGCAATCATCTTTCGTACCGCAGATCTCAAAGTAAGACTTGCACTGTGCGGCCGTGACAGACATGCATGCTGCCAAAGTAGTAACGACGACGAGGAACTTGAAAGAGAGATGCATGATATATACGAAGTGATAAAAGCTTCGCAAAGGGGACTCTGAACGTTTGAACTACTGAGGTAGACAGAGCTTGCTTTTATGTCCTGAAAACATTATTGTGAGCAAATGCTTGAAGTTCTATTGATTTGGCAGATTGGTTGCGCCTGGATGGAAGAACTTCACAATGGATGGTTTAGGATGAATCTATTGGAGCCCCAGAATCAGAACCTGCGTGGACGATATATATATCTGGACCGTTGCTCACAATGAGCATGAACATTTCGGCAACGTGCGGTGTCGCCTGATGTGACACACAAGTGACATGATTTGCATAATAAATACGGCGGACTATGAAAAATGTATGCGGCGTGGCAAATCGAACCGTCACCAAAGATCCACCATAGGAGTGTGCTTTGAAGTTGAAACTTGAAGCTTGAAGTGCCTGCAGAGCCCTGGCACATGCATAAGTACAGGTACTGCGAGTGTGCGAATCAGATTGACTCGCGAAGATGTGAAGTAGATTGTCGGCTGGAGCCGCTGGACGTTGTTCATTCATAATTCGCTGAGCGACCGGCAACGCCCGAAGGACAAATTGCTTACACAGCATATGGGCGGCTCAGTTCCGGTCGGGATGATTACTTTTAACTTGCATTCTCCACACATGTTCTAGGTTGAATTCAGTCAAGCTGGATTTAATAATATCCCTCTCTCTCAATATATATGCATTCCGACTCACCAGGAAGGCTGACTCAACGTTTACTGGGACAGTTTTTAGACGTGCACTGCTATATCGGACATCACCGAGCCAACTTGCCTCCGCGGCGGCATTCTCCATGCTGCGACGTCTTCCCTGTCTCCGGCGTTTTGCTCAATCACACTGTGGTTCCTGTCATGTCTTGCCTTGAGGCTCGTCGTTGATTTACAACGTTTTGCATCATTCCTTAGTTCGAATTCAATCGATCTCAGTCCCAAACAAAAACTTTGAATGAAGCATTGGGACAAATATAACTAGTAAGTAGCTGTGATCCGGCCACCATATGTAGTTCATTTTGTGTCATGTGACATCATGGTTATTGACACTTCATCGCCACAAGCATGCATTAGAAGGAACGGCTTGTCAAGATTCTAGACTTTAAGATAACGGATCCTCATCAGATCACACAATCTCGCCCGCCGCCAAGCTCAACCTGAATATAATCGTATCCCACTACCACCCCACAGTACGTCACTCATTCAACATGCCATCCCATCTTTCACCCGCCCTATTCGATTCATCAGCTGCTCGTATTAGCATCTTTCGAATCTCAAACTCACTAGGCACTGAACTGTTGGACGACTACATCGGGCTCATAGCAAATCAGAAGGTCAGTCCATACCCCGCGCTTTTCAACCTCTATATCCTGATCTGTATCTCACAGCTTCGGACTGAATTATTTGTCTTGTCGTTTCTACTCAAAGATCGGGTCTATCCTGCTGATCTTTGGGAGCTAGTTGGGGAGCGCAGTATAGAAACGAAGCAAGAGGAAACGTTGCGATTACACCAGAGTACTTGTACTGGAGGAGATGACGGAAGTCATGCAATTGTGGAACGAATTCTCATAGAAGAGAGGAGGAAGCGGTGTCAGATAGAGGTGTCTCTGTACAGCCAGGCTATTGAACGCCTCGAGCAATACCGGACACGTGAGTTTCTTTGACTTTGGGATGTCGATTTTTAGTCTAAACAAACCTTCTTGCTCTGTAGCATTACCACGTATCGGCGATTCAGCCACGCATAACATCAGGATGCCCTCAGCAATGTCGAAGAAAGAGGTTGCACCTTTGACATGTCCGATAGCTACGCAAGAGATGTGTGAAGCTTGGATAACTAGGAGCGAAGCCTATCTCATCCCAGCTGCAGAACCCTTCATCGAACCTTTCTCACCTTCGGACGGCTCTGCTACATCAGGACAGGATCTATTAACCACTGCGCAGGAAGAAACACCAAAATCCGCGATTTTGAAAGTGAGTACTGTAACAATCTGCTTGGCCGCGCTCACCATCTCTCTAGCACATCACCCCTTCATTACCCCTGTTAAGCACGTGGGTCACCACTCGAGCTAAAGAAGCCTTTTACGAGGCATTCAAAATAGAACAAGCCAGTCAAGCGGAACTAATGGCAAAGTCTCTTGCGAACATGCGTGACAACGGTTATATGCGCACTCGCGAGCGGGATTCGTTCACCTTGCAAGCAAAAATGCGTCGAGCCAAAGCCGAGATAGATCTATATACCCTCGCCATTGACAATACCCATGAATTCAATTTCTCTGACAACAGTGCGTACAGATTGATCACGTGTTTTCTGTCACTACTGATGCCATCCAGGTTCATCAACGTCCTCTTCTGATCAAAGTGTCCCGCAGCCTCTGTTTGAGAAAGTGCACCGCTATGAGGAGGACGTCGACGATGATACGGACGATGACTACAAATATTGGTAATGTAGGTTTTCATGTAATGGTCCCATCCTGTCAAGGCAGACATTAATACTAGTTACTACTGATTGAAGGATTCGGGCGTGAGACCTACTTTTGAACTTACCTGCGAGTTGGTGAAAGCTTAGACTTGAACTGTTCCTCTGATCGCGATCACTGTGACCCTGGGAATCCATGCACCGAAATCCAATTGAGACCGGCCTCATAACCAGGAGAGGCACGAACGTCCAGCTGGCATACGCGATCATTTTGATGAGATGGAACCAGGGTAAGTAGAAACACGCTGACTTGCCGTTGAGATGGTCTGGATCCGACAGTGCTGATGAAGACACGCTACTCGGTGAGAGTTCCGCCATATATGACATACAAGATTGGTATGCACTCTGATTCGAAAGACGTTCTTTCCGGACCTGATTTTATTTTTTCCTAGTTTTCGTCTTCATCTCTCTGCTCCAGATCTCACCGATGAAGATCGACTTGTGGTTTCAATAAAGAGCTTCTCGCTCGTTTCCTTGTGCTTATGGTGCTAGGTGCAATATGGTTAGTCCCGGTTATTGAAACGAGTTTGATGTTTGAATCCCATCCGACTTCAGTACTACATCCGATGGCGCATTAATGTGAGCCGGAGCATACCCGGAGCAACACGCCTTGATTCAGGGACTTGTCAAGAGGCCCACCGGCCCCCTGTCCAGCATGATGCATGAGGCTCTACATGGCTCTTTATTCGCATCGCTTGTCGTGAGCCCTTATACAGGATCGTAACATCAGACGGGTCGTGATCGCACCATTATGATATCACTATGGGCGAGCAGTGTTATATTAGGTCCTCAAGAGCTCAAGGATCTCATCAGACACAACTTAAAGCTACCGAGTCAAAGTTGCGATAGAGATATCGACTTGGATAAGGATGGTGAGTCTGACTCGCCGTCATAAACCCTAAACCTCTCACTCGAACCTTATATCTAGGTCATTTGAAAGTTTGGCTATATGGAAAAACTTCCTTCTTCCAATTTGCGCTCGATTAACGCCCGCGAACTAAATTCATGCTGAAATTTGAATACACGTGAGGGACGCGCTGCGCGTTCTCCTATATATAGCATACTGGCGAGCACTTCCGAGTCTTATCAACCGTGATGCCTCTCGTCAAGCTTTTTACGGCTGCAGTTGATTTTTACGTCTCCCCAGAGCCTGCAAAAGGTGAGTCCGAATTCGACCGAGATGCTTGTTGCATCTGTGTAGTGGTTCCTGCAGGTAAAATTAGTGCCCACTCGATGGACGCGGATTTGACTACTAACTAGGGAAAAGTCTGGCGGGTGTGGACAGAGAAATCAAGGTACGGGAAATGTTGCAGCTGGAAGACACTTGAAGTATAAGTACAGGTGCTGGCAGCGAGGGTACGGATTAGATCGTTTCATGTCCAGGTGAAACGGAATTGGAGCTTCAAACTTCAAGCGTTAGACAGTGTATAATTTCAAACTACATAGGCTAATCAAGATACTGATATCATACAAAGATAACAATTTACGCGAATATTGCCTTTATGACAGATTTGATAAATGTTGGAATATACAAATTGAGCAGAACGCGCTCCACTTTCCTCTCTATAGCAAGAATCGAGAACGCAGTGGAGCGATCTCCGCCTTCCGTCCGCTTCTCGCTCATTTCTTTGCCTTCATGCCTTAAGCGTCAGTGAAGTACGTTTAGTAAACTGAATAACATACCGTGCCTTTGGTGTTGTCCGCATCTTTCTGCTGTTGCTTATCATTCTGGGTAGACTATCTGTCGATCAGCCCCACGACATACGGTCTCGAGCAAAAGATTTTCACTTACAGAACCTGATCCAGACGGCTTATGGCCATTGGCAGCTCCATTCCCGTTCCCATTCAGATTCGGCTTCGAATTTGGGTCTGACTTTGTCTGCGACTGCGCGCCCTGTTGATTAGTAGCGTGACTGTTGAGTTCGAACACTTCAATCAAAATCCTCTCCCACTTCTTGTCTGCATCAGCGGAGGACAGGTTCCTGCCCTCCGCTGCGCTCCTCGCACGGTCACGGGCCTCGAATATCCTGAGGAGGGTGGGTACCTTGAGTTGCTCACCCTCCTCATCGGTTATTCGGGTCGTCCGCTTGCATAGGAGTTTGTATGCAGGCAAAAGGAGCAATTTATCGATCTTGTGTTTGTCGTACGTGGTGATTTTCTCAATGGGTTCTATATCGAGCTTCTCGAGCTCATCGATGGCAAGCTTCTGCATATTTAGGAATTGCCACTTTGTCGAGAGCTCTAGTATGGTGAGCCAATGCTCTTTTGGTTCACTCAGGTTTCCGCGTCTGTACAAGCTGTGACAGTGATCAATGACGATGCCTGTGAGATATGATAATGTAAATCGATGCTTACGGACTATACCAGACCCATAAGAATTTCGTAAAGTTAGCGGCGGTTACTTCATCAAGTCGAAACGCGCTGGTATCGGAAGTTCCCCCCTGGGGAGCTTTTGCAAATTCCTGAATGAAAAATTGCGATTCGCGCTCAAAGAAGTGTCGGTGGACACGAAATAGAGTGCCTTCAACCTGCTCGCATATGGCGATCAGCGCGAGTGAGACACACAAAAGTTGTGGCGTACGTGGAAGGTGATATTACCATCTTGGAGATAGTATTGAGGATGACAGTTCATTCGGGACACGCCATTCTGAGAGCCGTTTGCCATGGTTGATATGAGTGCAGATGATGGTTGTGTGCTAGGATGTTATCGAAGTTCGCGGGAATGATATGACCGTTTTATGTGTGTGACTCGAGCGCTTGAAGGGTCAAAACAACACTGTGATTCGCTTGAAGATGTACCGGGACGATCCGCTGGAACTGCCGTATTCCTAGGATTTAGAAGCCTCGTGTTCGTTGTTTCGGGCAAGTGACTTGAGAAGCAAAGGCGAATTGTGACCCGTTCCGTGGCCAGGACTATCGATGGGCCCAATGAAGCCTGATACTACGATAGCACAGCATTTCAAGTGGATCCAGTGCATATGACACCCACAAATCGAAGTCTGATAAATCAAAGATAAGACAAATTGAACACGAGGCGTTCATGTGAGTCCTCATCCGATTCAATTGCTGCGGAGAGCTAAAACTATTGCCTTGAAGGAACATGCTGATCGTTTTTCCAATATGAATATCGTAAGAGACGAGTCAGCGAGTCCGTATGTGTCCTGTTCAATCTTCTGGAACAGTACTCACTGCCGCCCGTAGGCAGTACAGGCATAACATATGGAGAGACAGACCAGTAAAGAGAATCTGCATCCCTGACACTCTAAAGCTGAGACCATCAAGGACGTTACCGCATGAGAGGTTTAACTTCTTATTCCTGAAGCTGTAGTTAGCGCTTATCATTCAAAAGAAGAGCTCCTTGTATCTACCAAATCGCCAGTAGCTTCTACACCGGATTGTGGTAAACTCAAGGAGCTCTGAGCAGGCGTGAAAATATGATTGAAGTCAGCGACGAGAGAAATTTGATATTGACAACGGTACAGTACCACCGGCAACGCCCGAAAGACTTGCTTACACATGCTTGTTTGGCATCAGTAGGTACTCATTTGTCCCTGCTCAGCCGCCACTGATCCGTACAGGACCTACGGTACTCATTTGCACCTGCTTGTTGTTTCGTTCATACTTGCCCCTACTTGTTGCAGATTGTCTGTACTAGAAGCTATCGATGACAATAAACCAATGGACTTTACTAGCGTTCTGTCGATGAAACAAAGCCAGCAAACTCTCGAAGCTTCCGCACAATTCGATCGTATTTGCAGGGAACACAACATTCTAAATTATTTCGGCCTAAATGCATGATCGTTTAGTGTTTTTTTAACAATGACAATTCTGGTATCGTCCACCTCGTCGTCCAAACCTTCAATGCTGACTTTATCATGTGTTTCGCTTCGCTGGATTTTTTTTGGCGTTCGGTTCAAGTTTGAACCCCTCAAAAAACGAACCTGACCGTTCTGAGCCGTTCGCGAGGATCTGGTTTTGGGTTCAGCTATTTTTTTGAACCGGGCCATGGTTCGGTTCTCAGCTTTCGTGCAGCACCCTAAGAATCGACTGAACCCGACCACGCCAGCACCACATGCTAAAGCGCGCAGGTGAGTCATTTAATTGAATACTGATTGCACAACGACCTGCTCATACTTACGTCATTATTGACACAAAGCAATTCATCGCAGCAATCATCATCTCCTGGACTTGCCGTTGACATGATCTGGATCCGACAGTGCTAATGCATCCCACTCGGATAGAGTCCCGCCATATATGTCACATATGATACAATATTGGTATGCACTGAGACGTTCTTTCCGGACCTCATTTTATTTCTTCCTGGTTTTCGTCTTCATCTCTCTCTGTGCTCCCCAGATCTCACCGATGAAGCTTAAGATCGAATTGTAGTTTCGATAAAGAGGCTTCTCGCTCGTTTCCATGTGCTCATGGTGCGAGGTGTGAGGTGCGATATGGCTGGTTTCTGTTATTGAGACAAGTTTAATGTTTGAATCCCATCCGACCTCAGGCCTCTGTACTACATCCGATGACGCATTGATATGAGCCGGCACATACCCGGATCAACATGCTTTGATTTAGGGCCTGGCCAAGAGGTTCACCGGCCCCTGTCGAACATGAGGCGTAACATGGCTCTTTATTCGCATCGCTTGTCGTCAACCCTTATACTATTTTTACAGGATCGTAACATCAGACGGGTCGTGATCGCACCATTATGATATCTCTACGACTGAGCAGGGCCTCGATAGCAAGGATCTCATCACAGACAAGCGAGTCAGCCGAGACGATATCGACTCAATTGGATATAGATCATGAATTTGACTCGCCTTGTACGCTACGCGTTCTCTTATATATGACACACTGGCGAGCACTTCTTATCATGATATCCCTCGCAGAACCTTCAGTTATTTTTACATCTGCAGCTATTTTTCATCTCTGTTGTCGCCCCAGAGCCTGCAGAAGGAGATGCGGTGGTGAGTCCGAATTTACCGGAGATGCTTGTCGGCATCCGTAAATAAATATGCTCGTACAGTGGTTCCTTGAGGTAAAATTAGTGCCCATTCGATTGAACGCGGGTTTGACTACTAGCCAGGAAACGGTGTGGCGGGTGCAGAGAAATCAAGGTACGGGAAATGTTGCAGCTGGAAGACGCTTGGAGTAAATACAGGTGCTGGTAGCGAGGGTACGGTTTAGATCGACTCACGTCCAGGTGAAACGGTGCTCGACTGGACTTTAAATTCTCACTGGCTGTTGGAGCTTCGAGCGTGAAAGTTTATTGACAGCGTATCATTGCAAACTACATAGGCTGTGCAAAATCAAGACACCTGATATGATACAGAGATAACAATATATACGAATACTGCTGTCATGACAGATTGGATGAACATTGGAAGGTACAAATTGAGCAGAACGCGCTCCACTTTCCTCTACAACAGAAACCGAGAGCCCAGTGGAGGAATCTTCACCTCTCGTCGGCTCCTCACTCATGGTTGCCTTGCCTATATGCTTTGAGCGTCAGTGAAATACATTTAGTAAGTCGCATAACATACTTCACTTTTGTCCGCATCTTTCTGCTACTTATTACCATTCTGGGTCAGTGGGTAGACTATTTGTCAATCAGCCCTATGACATACGGTCTCGAGGTTTTTTTTTCACTTACAGAACCTGATCCAAACGCCGGCCTATGGCCATTGGCGGCTCCATTCACATTCGGCGTCGAAGTTGCGTCTGATCTTGCCTGCGATTGCGCACCCTGTTGATTAGTGGCACGACTGTTGAGTTCGAACACATCAATCAAAATATTTTCCAACTCCTCGTCGTCTGCATCAGCGGAGGTCGGGCCTGCGCGCCTGCCCTCCATCAGGCCTGCGCGCCTGCCCCCCGCTGCGCTCCTCGCACGCTCACGAGCCTCGAATATCCTGAGGAGGGTGGGTAGCTTGAGTTGCTCACCCTCCTCATCGGTTATTCGGGTCGTCCGCCTGCACAGGAGCTTGTATGCAGGCAAGAGGAGTAATTTATTGATCTTGTATTTGTCGTACGTAGTGATTTTCTCAATGGGCTCTATATCGAGCTTCTCGAGCTCATCGATGGCAAGCTTCTGCATATCTAGAAATTGCCACTTTGTCGAGAGCTCTAGTATGGTGAGCCAATGCTCTTTTGGTTCACTCAGGCTTCCGCGTCTGTACGAGCTGTGACAGGGATCAATGACGATGCCTGCGAGATATAAGGATTTAAATCGATGCTTACGGACTATACCAGACCCATAAAATTTTCGTAAAATCGGCAGCGGTGACTTCATCGAGTCGAAACGCGCTGGTATCAGTGGTTCCCCCCTGAGGAACCCTTGCAAATGCCTGCAAGAAGAATAGCGACTCGCGCTCGAAGAAGTGTCGGTGGACACGAAACAGAGTCCTTTCAACCTGTTCGCACATGGCGATCAGCGCGAGTAACACACACAAAAGTTGTGGCGTACGTGGAAGGTGATATTACCATCTCTAAGATAGTATTGAGGATGACAGTTCATTCGGGACATGCCGTTCTGAGAACTGTGCGCCATGGTTGGTATGAGGGAGATGATAGATGTGTGCAAGGATGGTTTCAAAACTGATCGAAATTCCCGGGAATGATATGACCGTTTTATGTGCGACTTGAGCGCTTGAAGAGTCAAAAACAACACTGTGACTCGCTTGAAGATGTACCGGGACGATCTGCTGGCACTGCCGTATTCCTAGGATTTAGAAGCCTCGTGTTCGTTGTTTCGGGCAAGTGACTTGGGAAGGAAAGGCGAATTATGACCCGTTCAGTGGCCAGGACCATCGATGGGCCCAATAAAGCTTGATACTACGATATCACAGCATTTCAAGTGAATCCAGTGCATATGACACCCACAAATCGAAGTCTGATAAATCAAAGATAAGACAGATTGAACACGAGGCGTTCATGTGAGTCCTCATCTGATTCAATTGCTGCGGAGGGCTAGAACTATTGCCTTGAAGGAACATGCTGATCGTTTTTCCAATATGAATATCGTAAGAGGCGAGTCAGCGAGTCCGTATGTGTCCTGTTCAATCTTCTGGAACATACTCATTGCCGCCCGTAGGCAGTACATGCATAACATATGGAGAGACAAACCAGTAAAGAGAATCTGCATCCCTGACGTTCTAAAGCTGAGACCATCAAGGGCATTGCATGAGAGGTTGAACTTCTGAAGCCGTAGTCAGTGCTTATCATCCAAATAAAGAGTTCCTTGTGGCTACCGCATCGCCAGTAACTTTTACATGGGACTCAAGGAGCTCTGAGCAGGCGTGAAGATATGACTGGAGTCGCTGAGCGACGGAACGCGAGATGTTGAAAACAGTACAGTGCCACCGGCAACGCCCGAAAGACTTGCTTACACAGCACCACAATTGTCACTTGTTTGTTTGCATCAGTCGGTACTCATTTGCACCTGCTCGTCTTCCGTTCATACTTGTTGCGGATCGTCTCAGCCTCTCAGGTACTAGAAGCTATCGACAATATACCAATGGACTTTACTAGCGTTCTTTCGATGAAACAAAGCCAGCAAACTCTCATCCTGATTGCACAGCGACCTGCTCATACTCACGTTATGATCGGCACAAACCAAGTTTGATCCTCAGTCTCACATGCACTAACAAACATGGTTGCCATCAAAGCAAAACGGCGAGGAAGGATAGACGCATTTTCTGTGCGAGGTGATATGTAATCTTTTTTTATTCCAATTTTGTCCATTGAGCACGATACCCTATGTAGGACATTGCTATTGGACCCCCTGTTTCCTTTGTCTGATATCTCTGAAGATGGGAGAACACTGTAGAACGACGACCAGCTTTTACAACCTGCATATGCTTATGAGCACGATTCTGATTGATTTGGCAGAATTGTTCTTGCTGCCACATGGCAGCAATTTCGGCAGAAACTGCAAAAACATATTCAATTGATTACGACCATTGAATCTTAAGCTGTCTGTAAGCATCGACAATTCTCTTCTTTTCCGCGAATCGCAACTGCAGAATGCTCGCTCGAATTACCAGTCTTCTCATCCCAATCTCTCGCTCATTGCTTCATTATTTGATCCCGCAGTGAGCCTGCAAGCACAGTGACAAAGTCGAGAAGTTGATGTCCATTCTCTTCGATACTCCCGGTTTGTACTCGGCCAATATCCCATGTCATTTTTCCCTCACTCACTCATTGCTCCCCTGTATACAGTACTTGCAATTTGCCTGTGCTATTAGTAGGCCAGCGACCCTGCAACTGCTGCGCAGAGATGATCAGGTGTCTTTCGGAAATTGATACTTCTTCTCATTCTTGGCATGTACTTGGTCGAAGATCCCTGATACAGTAGTCATGGTCACAGTCATCACCGCTCCCCTTAAGTTTGAAACAATCACGACGATATCAAATCATTCCATGTCATACTCCGATGACCCTATACTTCCTTAAAGACAAGGAACTCTGTTGACTGAATCAGTGACTATCGACCGACGCTCTTCCAAGCTCCTCTTCCTCGTCAACCGTCCTTTGTATCCCATCCAACACTTGCGCGATGAAGAGAACCACTCTCGAGCTCCCATGCTTACCCTTTGGGGGCAATTACCGCGCAGGCAGTAACTTTAACTTTGTCGCCACCTTTTTCCCTCGTCATAACGCTAACAACAATGGTCATTTCTTCTCAGACTTGAGCTTAGTGGACCACGAGCAAAAATAGGCACGGTCGATCATTCCCAGATAAATTCAATATCTACATTTCTCAAGCGGTACGAAAATTTGTCCAAAGCAACTGGCTGCAAACCAGGTATTGCACCATCAACCACGATAGCAAGGTGAAAGCAGAAACATGACTCACTGTTGCGACGTGCCACTCGGGCTGCCGGCTGAATTTTCAACTGGCCTCTATATGCAGAGGAAACCTTTATCCTAAGGCGCGCAGGTGAGTCATGTCGTTGAATCCTGGTCGCACAGCAACCTGCTCATACTCACAAGAACATAGGCGCACATCAAGCCACCGCAGCAATCCGTGGATGATCCGCAAGATTTAAAGCTGCATGCACTGACGAACATAGGTGCTGTCAAAGCAACAACAATGAGAGAGAGATGCATTTTCTGTGCGACGTTATACGGTTCTTGCAGGTTATCTCTGAGGATGAGTGAATATTATAGGACAAAGGCCAGCTTTTATACCATCCATATACTAATGTGCGCCATTCTGATTGCTTTGGTAGAATTATTATTGCTGTCAGATTGCAGAAATTTCGGCAGAACCTGTAGCAGCGGCCTCTATGGATTACGACCATGCCACATTGTGTCATAACCCGATGGCATATCTCATTCACTCATCGCTTCATCATTTGAACCTGCAGTGAACCTGCACAGCGGTGAAATTGAGAAGTTGACACTCATTTTCGTGAATTTCGTCAATACGAAGTTCCAATATGTACTCGTTACTTTTCTCTCACTTGCTCCCTGATATATAGTACTTGCAATTTGTCTGTGCTAATTGTAGGTTAGCTAGTGACCCTGCAACCGCTGTGCAGAGATAACGAACATCAGCAAACTACAGTGCTTTGTATAGGGCTGTATAGCGCATAAGCTGGTCCCTACTAGTAGTACTACTAGCTAGTTCACCCCAGCAGCTCCCTGTATAGATGCCGCTCACAGAACACCCAGTAAATACCCAATATCTGTTGAATTGCAATTTTTTTTCACTGTTTATGTATGTACAGACACTCAGAGCACTCAGAAAGCAAGAATTGTGCACACACACTCCGAACTGGACCGAACCGAACCACAGCAGCAAGTTGGATGCGAAGGTCCGGAAACAGTCGGACCGTCCTTTTCATCACATGACCCTATACTCCTTGAACTTCGTGACGTTGACGAAATTACTAGTGACCAACCAACGCTCTTCCAAGCATATCCGAGTCTTCCTCATGAACCGTCCCTTGTACCCAATCCAACACTTACTCGATGAAGAGAACCACTCTCGAGTTCCCACGCTTACCCTTTGATATCCATTACTGCGCAGGCAGTGATATTATCCCCTTCAATCTTGTCGCCACCTTTTTCACATTCATCGTAACGCCAACAGCAATGGTCACTTCTTCCGACAGCTTCTGAGACTCGAGCTTAGTGGACCACGAGCTTAACTAGACACGGTCGATCATTTTCAAATAAATTTCAAACATTCACATCGCTCGAGCAGTACGAAAATTTGTCTATTGAAGCAGCTGTATTGCTTGGCTCCGAACTAGGTATTGGATCATCGAAAATGATAACAAGGTGAAAGCAGGAACATGACTCACTGTCGTGACGTGCCACTCGTGCTGCCGGCTGAATTTTCAACCGACTACTAAAGGCAGATGAATCCCAAATCCTGGCGCGCAGGTGAGTCATGTCGTTGAATCCTGGTCGCACATCGACCTGCTCATACTCACGGGCCCATCATAGACACACTTCCAGTTACTGCAGCAATCACTTTGTGATCCGCAAGATTCTACAGGGCCTTTACATGCACTGACAAACATAGGTGCTGTCAAAGCGACGACGACGGCGACGAGCGAGAAACGCATTTTCTGTGCGAGGAGGCTGATATGGAATCTTCTGAGGGGGCTATTTCTGTGGATGGGGGAATGTTATAGGACAAAGGCCAGCTTTTATCTCATTCATATGCTGATGGGTATGATTCTAATCGTTTTGGTAGAATTTCTATTGCTGTCAGATTGCAGAAATTTCGGGCATGAACGGGCTCCCATGTCACATTTTATCGTATCCCAATATCTCACTCGCTCATCGCTTCCTCATTTGAACCTGCAGTGACCATGCACAGCGACGAAATGGAGAAATTGACGTTCATTTCCGTAAATCTCGTCGATACTCCCGATATGTACTCGTTTTCTCTCTCACTCGCTCGTCAATATAATACCTGCAATCACCTATACCAATCGTCCAGTAATCCTGCAACTGGTATGCAGATATAATAAGGTGTTTTTTAGAAATTGGTACTCAATTCTCATTATTGGCATTTGATTGGTCAAAGATACCAGTGGGTACCGTGGTCCAACATTCACAGCTCCCTCTGAAGTTTTGGACGATAACGACGATATCAAGTCATTCCATGGCATACCCTGATGACCACGCACTTCCTCGGAGACAAGGACCAGTGTTGATGACACGAGTGACTATTACTAATGAAAATAGATAGACGCACTTCAATCTTTGATTGCTTTTTAACCTGCTTTCGCCCTTATTGAATGTTCGTGCTGGATCGACGCGTCTCTGAATATCTCCACAATCTGCACTTGCGATTCTATTTGACCGCCTTGTTAACCTTTTCACGTCCTATGCAGCTCTACATCAGAGAGTTATTCAACTCATCCCGACAGCAACACTTCTCTTCAGTCTGGCGCTTCGATAGCGTATTGCAGAGTATATAAACGAACAAGGATCCGGAAACTAAGGTATCATACAAAGTACATGAATGCTGCTGCGGTAACTGACTCAACGAATGTTGGAATGGTCAAATAGACATTTAACCTTAAGCTTCGTCATCCGCCGAATTTTTTCGCCTGCATTTCTCCAGCATCCGTGGATTATGTTTAGCGAGTCGGTATTACATACCGATCCTGTAGTTTTGTTGTCTTTCAGTTTATTGTCATTCTAAGATTATCTTCAATCAGCCACACAGCACACTCGACCGAGCCGAAGAATTTTACTTACTGAAGCGGATGTAGACGGCTTTGCAACCTGCAATTCGCCTATGCCAATCGTCCAGTAACCCTGCTACTGCTGCGCAGAGATAATAAGGTATCTTTTGGAAATTGATACTCAATTTTCATTTTTGGCATTCGATTCGTTAAAGATACCAGTGGTGCCTGG